>NW_007059676.1:951412-976473 GCF_000164805.1 Carlito syrichta
TTTATTGTAGAGATGAGGTCTCGCCAAGTTTCCCAGGCGGGTCTCGAACCCACGGGCTCAAGCAATCCACTCACCTCAGCCTCCCAAGGCACAGGATTACAGGCTGAGCCACTATATTAAAATTAAAAACCTCTGTTCACAAAAATGACCATCAAGAGGATAAGACGTCAGTCCTCAAAATAAGATAAAAAAATAAATTTCCAAAAAGAACTCATACACAGAATCTATAAAGTACATTTATGATCGATTATAGTCATATGGGTTTTAAGAGACTAGAAAACAGCATTTCACAAATGAGGTATCCAAATGGTGGATAACATGAAATCGTGCATAACTTCATAAATAATCGGGAAAATTAAAAGAACAATATGATACAATTACACATCTAGCAAAAGAGCTACAATTTTAAAGGTGGAAAATGTGAAGCATTGGCAAGAAAGTGGAGAACTCTCCTAATGCAAATGAAGATGCACACTGGTACAATCATTTTTAAAAACTTAGTCATTTTCTTGCAAGGCTGACAAGTGTTTACTTATGACACAGCAATCTCACTGGTCAGTATTCCCCAAATTCCATACATCTGTTCTTAAATGACATATGCTATGCCATACATCACAGCAGTATTGCTAATAGTTCCAGTCTGAGGAATATCCAAATGCTCTTCAACATTGGAATAAACAAAATGTGGTATATTCACAGTGGAATACGACAGCAATGGGAGTCACACTAAAATGCATAAGTTGTGGTAGAGTCACAATGGGATACTGTGTTGTAGTGTACATCTATTGGAACTAATAGTCTATAATGACACACAGCAATGTGGGTGAATCTCACAAACATTGACACTAAGGTAACATGCAACAAGATACTTTGCATTCCCCTTATCCAAAGTACTAGAACAGGCAAAACAGACATGCCCTTGGAAATCTGGATGTTGACTGTGAAATAGCTTGAAGGGCTTCCTTATGTGCTGGAACTATACTGTCTTTTGTTTTTGTTTTGTGAGACAGGGTCTCACTCTGTCACCCAAGCTAGATTGCAGTGGCACAATCATGGCTTACCATAGCCTCAACCTCCTGGGCTCAGGCTATCCTTCTGTATAAAGATGTGGGATACAAAGCAGGAGTAGGTATACAAGTAATGTATTTACAGGTGAAGTTTGGCCTCCAAATGGTCCTCACTTCCTCTGGTTTAGGATCAGGTACACTTTGTGTTGTTATGTCCTCCTTACTGCCACCCCCACCCCTGGCAGTGTCCCATGACTACTAGTCCTTCCTTTGTGCTCTTGTGGTTAATGTTCAGGTCCCACTTATGAGTGAAAACGTGGTATTCGGTTCTTTGTTTCTGTGATAGAGCACTAAGAATGTTTGTCTCCAATTCCACCCAATTTGCTGAGAATTTTGATTTTGTCCTTCTTTATGACTACATAATATTCCATCATGTATAGATACCACATTTTATTTGTCAAGTCTACTTTTGATGGGGATAAGGGTTGGTTCTACGTTTTTGCTGTTGTGATGGTATGACAGTAAATGTGTATGCAGGTGTCTTTTTGTAGAACAATTTGTATTCCTCCAGGTGTATTCCCAGGAGGAGGATTGCTGGATCTTATGGAAGGTCAATTTCTAATTCCTTTAGATATTGCCATACTATTTTCCATAAAGGTTGGAATAGTTTGCACTCCCACCAGCAGTATGGAAGCGTCCCCTTTTCTCTACCCACACCAGCATCGGTCTTGCTATGTTGCCTTGGCTGCACTGGGACTTCTGTACTCAAGCAGTCCTCCCATCTCTGCCTCCCAAAGTGCTGGGATTACAGGCTGAGACACCACACCTAGCCTACTGCTGCTTGATCTAGGTGCTAGCTAAAGGATTGTGTTCTATTTGCAAAAATTCAAGCTGTAGAATTATAATATGTGTAGCATTCAATATACTATGCTTCAGAGAAAAAGTAAAGATGATGTTCCTCATAAGTAACTGGTAGGCTGTTAAAATATTAGAGTTCCCTTCCCTAAAGTATTATGAAATTGTACATAAAGATATTTTACTGACAATGTATTTCAAAATCTTAATTTTACTCTTACCCACCCCTAAAATTAAAAAAAGCTATGCAGTTTTCTAGTTGCTGAATATTGAAGCTCAAAATGACTTCAATAGAACTGTTTAGAATTTTAGCATTAGTATTTTAGTATTTGAAATCGTAATCATGCTGATTGGGATTACCAAATAGATATTGAATAATGAACTTGCAAATATACAAAATGATGTTTCAACATTTTAAGAATTCTTTGTCTTCAGCATTGTTAAATCAGTCAGTTTAAACTTTGAAATATATGTTGCTTACTTTGAATGTGGCATGTTTTTAATAACTTTGGTTTTAAGAGATGCCAACGAAGTCACAGAGCAACTTAATCAAAGATCAGTATTATTTTAAGCTTTCAGTTGGGTGGTTGCTTATAGTTCCTCTACGATACTATATAAGTATACTATATACTCCTTTGCTCCTTGCATATCATAGGCCAAAAGCAATACTGTGTGATCCTTCAAAGCATGGCACTCAATCTTTGATTGATTACTTGGATCTGCGGAATGCATATGCTGTTTATAATAATAAAGAAGACAGATCATTTCTAAGCAGCTATTATTAGGCTTCTATATACATCAATATCTAATTATTGGGTTTGGTATTATTTGTCATTGATTTTTGGGGGGGGGTCAATTATTTAATAGTTTTAAGTAGCATGTGAATATAAATAATAAGTGTGTAAGTGTTAAATATTTGGATCTATTATGTTGCCCTTTGACAAATGAAGAATGTTTAGTTCTTGTGTATCCAGGCAGGTTAGAAACTGACATATTCCTACTGCCTTAGCATTTAGCCTGTCCTGATGGAGTCAGTAGTTGGGAAGGAGAAGCAGGCTATTGTTGTCTCTGCTTATCTGCCATGGGGTTATTACATATATGTTTATACACAGTATACTTGTATATGTGTATATCATACAGCAGTGAGACACTACCACATACCAACTGGCATGGCCGAAATCCCAAAACCCAGCAATACCAATTGCTGGCAAGGATGTGAAACAGAAACTCTCCTTCATTGCTGTTGGGAGTGTAAAATGCTATGATCACTTTGGAAGACAACTATGATAAGTTATGTTAATTGTGTGTACCCTTGATATGATGTGATGAGAAGAGCACTTTACCTCTGTGGTCTTTCTCCCGCATATTTTTAACACCAGTCGAATCATGCAAAAAACAGCAAAAAATCCCCGTGGATGAACAGTCTACAAAATACCTGATAGTACGCCTCAGAAATTTCAAGAATATCAAACACGAGGAAATTCAGAGAAGCTTCAAGTCAAGGGGAGACCGAAGAGACACAATGACTAAATGTGATGTGGTATCCTAGATGAAATCCTGGAACAGAAAGAGGACATTTGGTAAAAACTAAGGAAACCTGAATGAGTTGTGGACTTTAGGTAATGTGTCAGAATTGGTTCATTAGCTGTGATCAATGTTTCACACCATTATAAGCTTTTAATAATAGGGACAACTGACTTTGGAGCATATGGGGTGCTCTCTGTACTATCTTTGCAGGTTTTTTGTGTGGTAGTGCCCCCTTATTTGCAGTTTCATTTTCTGTCATTTTGGGTTATCCATGATCAGTCACAGTCTGAAGATATTAAATAGGAGATTCCAAAAATAAGCAATTTATAGTTTTTAAATTGCTCTCCATTCTGAATAGTGGGATGAAATCTCCTGCTGTCCCACTCCAGGACATGAATCATCCGTGTGTCTAGCATATCCATGCAGTATATGCTGCCCACCCATTAGTCACATAGTGGCTGGTTATCAGATCGACAGATCACAAAAAAAGGCCCCAGTACAATACACAGTACAAAAAAAAGACATGCAGTACAATAAGGTATTCTGAAAGAGACAATGAGCGTGAGAGCCCACATTCACATAACTTTTATTACATTATATTGCCATAATTGTTCTATTTTATTACTAGTTGTTGTTACTCTCTTGTGTACAATTTATAAATTAACTTTATCATAGGTATGGATGTAAAGGAAAGAACATAGATCATTTAGGATTTACTGCTATCCATGGTTTCAGGAATTTACTGGGAGGATCTTGGAATGCATCCCCCACAGATAAAGGTGACCTACTGTAAATCAAAAACTATTCTAAAATATTCTTAAATATCTATACATAGTGTTTCTCTGTTTATTAAAATAATATAAATATTAGACCCCAGGAATGCGGAGAGACTAAGAACAGAACTCATAGTGAAGTTTCTGAATGTAATAAGAGTGTTTGCTATCCTGTAACAAGGTAATGAGAATAGGAAAATGCAATATATTTTTCAAGAAATTAAGTTAATATGAGTTAAAAATCTTTATTCCAAGATTGTTTCTAGAATTTGTGATACTAAAATATTTTTTTCTCTTTTTCTTTTTTTAGAGACAGGGTCTTGCTCTGTTGCCTAGTCTCGAGTGCAGTGGCACATTCGTGGCTCACTACAACCTCAAACTTCTGGGCTCAAGTGACTCCCACCTCAGCTGGGACCAAGTAGCTGGGACTCCTGGCTAATTTTTTAAACTTTTTGTAGAGACAGCGTCTCACCATATTGCTCAGGCTGGCCTCAGTCCTCCTGCCTTGGTCTCTCAAAGCACTGGGATTACAGGTGTGAGCCACCATGCTTCACTATAAATATATTTTGCTTAGAAATAATGCTAATACTAGCTTTGGGCTGCTACTGTATTACTACTATGAAAAGTTGGTAGTGATCCCTGAAATCAAAAAGTCTGAGATCCACATCGTTAAGCAATTCAATTTCATAAAACTCAGAAATGTACTCCTCGTGCAAGGCAGAGCCAAAATACTATTGCTTTATGGGTTTTCTCTTACATTTACCTCTGCATATGTTTAAGGGTCTAGATTGGTATCCTGCATTTCTGGCATAACTCAAAGTAGATTTACTATTTGACCCAGTAATTCTGCTACTGGGTATATACCCAAAGAGCATAAATCACTCTACCAAAAAGACACCTGAACGCATATGTTTATCACAGCACTATCCACAATAGTGAAAACATGGAACCAATCTAGGAAATCAAAGCAGAAGAACCAAGCAAAATAAAAGCAAAGATTTGCCACAGTCTAATTTTTCAACCAGTGGGAGGAGGCTTTTCAAAATTCTGAATCAAAAAAAGGATTATATCAGTATAGAAGGAAATGAAGACTCTGGAGAGATTGGTACTCTGGGCAATGGTTTCAGAGGTGAGTGATAGAAAACTGCTAAATAATTGTATAAATTAAGTGTGTGTTTTAGTGGCATGCATCCTTCATTCAAATGTGCCTTACTTTGTCCAGCAAACATTTAGTGCTTACTGTTTGCCACTGTAATGTGTCCTGTGCACATGAATGTGAACAAGACACTCTTTGCCTGAAGTGGCTCATAATCTAGTTGAGTCACTTGTTGCACACAGTATGGTAAGTGCTTCATTAAGAACTAATACACATTTGATTGTT
The DNA here is from genome assembly GCF_000164805.1 of Carlito syrichta. NCBI lineage: Eukaryota > Metazoa > Chordata > Mammalia > Primates > Tarsiidae > Carlito > Carlito syrichta. The sequence goes on from NW_007059676.1 coordinate 956,956, forward strand.
AGGGAAAACTTTATGAAGGACACAACCCCTATGGAAGGGAGTTTGGAGATTTTGCAAAGAACTGAAAATAGATTTACCATTCGGCCCAGCAAAACCACTACTGGACATGTATTCAAAGAAGCATAAATCGTTCTACCAACAATAGCAACAAAAAAATCTGCACATTTGCACTTGCATGTTTATCACTGTGCTATCCATAATAGCAAAAACATGGAACCCACCTAGGGGCCCATCAGCAGTAGACTAGATAAAGAAAATATACATATACACCATGGAATACTGTGCAACCACAAAAAAAAAAAAAAAAAATCATGTCCTTTGCGGCAACATAGATACAGCTGGAGGCCATGTTTCTAAGCAAATTAACACCAAAACAGAAAACTGAATACCACATGTTCTCACTTACAAGTGGGAGCTAAACACTGAATACACTCAAGCATAAGACTGGGAACAGCAGATATTGGGGACTCCTAAAGAGGGGAGTGAGAAAGGGGAATGAGGCCTGAAACACTACCTACTGGGTACCATGCCCACCACTTGGGTGTCAGCTCAGAAGAAGCCCAAAGCTTGCTGCCACACTCCTTGAAGTCTCATGCAACTATGTGCCAACATTTTTATGAGTAAGGGAGGCTCATAACTTTTATCAAATTCTCAGAGGTCTGTGACTAAAAGGCTAAAAACTTTCAAGTAGAAGCTCATTCATGCTTGGGTATGAATTGCAAAGGGAAGGGTCTGGAATTTTCTAGAAGTAAAATAGTCACCAAAAAGTACAAGGGCTGAGACTGAAGAAATTAAGTGAGTGAAGAGAAATTAGTGAGAAAAATATTCAAGTTGATGTTAATCAGATAAAGTAATACCATGTTTGTATTGAGTACTCAATACTGTTCTTGCTTCCTAAATCTTTTTTATTTCTGTGCTGAAACAAGTATAAAATATTTTCCTATTTTCCAGACCCTGAGCCTACAAATATGGCAGATGTATTTTCAGTGCAAGTAATTAGTAAAAACAGTGGATAGGAGTTTAAAATTAAGGATGTGGTCCTGAATCTATAGTTAAATAATAAGGTGAATTTGTACAAGTAATTTGCCTCTGTTTCCCCAAGTGTAAAATAGTAGTGATAAACCTTCTTAACAATAATATAGGAAAAGTGGACTAATAAATAAAAATATGTTGAACTTCCTTGAGTGAAGAAGCTACTTAAATTCAGATGTTATAGAAGATTTTCTTTCAATATTTAATCTACTTTCTATGCATTTTAATAGCAATAGTATTATCTCAATAAGTTCATTTAAATTATTTATTGAGAAGATTAAATTTACTATTAGTATCTGCACTTTAACATCCTTTGGATTGATGGTGAACATAATTCACGAGTTTTGTTTGTGCGTCTCTTGATTTTTACGCAGTTATATCATTATCAGTAATATTCTGTTGCCCAAATCCAAAATTCCTATGTCCCACCACACACACACTCATTCGCTCTTCATCCAGCTAATCCTATGCAAACTTAGCAATGAAGATCACCTTTTCAGGGGACCCTGCCTTGAATCTCTGCAGTTGAATAGTTTCTCACCTGCATGTGTAATAACTTCTTCAACTCTTGTTTTTCCTGCTGGACTATAAGAACCAGGTGGCAGAAACTGAGTTTTTTCCTACTACTATATTCCCAGGAATAGGAAATGCTTGATTTACAGCAAGGCCCTGAAAAATAAAAGATTATTATCATCTGTGATTTTGAAACTAACAAATTTACAGTAAAGTTGCGGTACAGTACAAAGGGCATGCTTTTTGAGTTTGCTGGACCACTTCATAGTATTTGCTCACAAAATGCCCCTTCACTCACAAATACGTAATTGAGTTTTTCTTGCCAAATAAGAACATTCTCCTATATAACTGCAATACATTCATCAAAATCAGGAATTTGATATTGACACATGACTCATCTGTATCAACTGTAGACTACTGCCAAATTTCACCAATTTTCCCAGTAATGTCCTTCACCATGGCCCAATACAGATCTGGAATTAGTTGTCATATATCTATTCTAGCCCTACAGTCTGAAGTAGCTCCTTAAACCTTTCTTGGTTTTCATGGACTTACCTATTTTGCAAAATATAGGCCAGTTATTTTGTAGGATGACCCTCAGTTTGGACTTGCTGGGTGTTTTCTTATGAGTAAATTTGGGTTATTGGACTTTGGTAGGATTTTCACACAAGTGATACCAAGCTTTCCTCATTGCCTTCGGTCAGCTGGCATAGTGATGTCCTCTTTAATCTAGAGATTAAAGTGGTGTTTATCTCTGTAGAGATAGTCTTTATCTCTTTGAATTAGCAACTATTTTGTGTAGAGATAACTTGAAGCAATATAAATATTTTGACCCTCTGTGTAAATGAATTGGTTAATTTATCTATAGCATCTAAACTCATATTTATTCAATGGGTCATTATCTGTTGCTATTTATTTTGATGCTTAAATTGCCCCAGATTTAGCCAGTGGAAGGCTCTTTAAAAAGGTTCCTGAGAACTTTAACATGTCCCCGTCATTCTTTGAACACTTCTTTCTGACACCCAGCAAGACATTCTAAACTCATCTGGCACTTTCTGTACTCTGGAATCAGCTATTTCTCTAAGAAACCCTGGCTTCTTTTAGTCAAGAATGATATTTAAAAGCCACAAGTTGAGCATCTAGGCTTGTTTGTTTCTTTTGGACCATCATTGTTCCTAAACTATCATAGTGCACAGTGGGCAGAGTACACAGCTGTGGAGTATACAGTCAGCTCTCTGTGGGTTCCAAATCTCTAGATTCAACAAACCACAGATAAAAAATATCTGGAAAATAGAGTGGTTGCATATGTACAGACTTATTTTTCTTATTATTATTCCCCAAACAATAACTTTTTACACAGCACTTATATTGTTATTAGGTATTATAAGTAACCTAGAGATGATTTAAAGCAGTGGTCCTCAACATTTTGGGCATCACTGTCTGGTTTCATGAAAGACAATTTTTCCATGGACTAGGGGGTGGAGTAGCAGGGGATGGTTTCAGGATGATTCAGCCACATAACATTTATTGTGTACTTTATTATTATTATTATTATATTGTAATATATAATGAAATACTTATGCAGCTCACCATTAAAAAAAAAGGCATGAGCAGAAGTGATAAATAAAATAACGAGTAGGGAGAAAGTAAAATAAAGTAATAATGGGTGGGCCACACGCAGACTAAAATGTGTTGGGTTCTGACTTGAAGCCTGCCACCAAGTGAAGCTGTACAATTCACTTGCCACTCACTGATAGGGTTTTGATATGAGTCTGCAAGCAATTGATTTATTGTGGTCTCTGTGCAGTCAAACCTCACTGCTAACATTAATCTGTATTTGCAACCACTCTCCAGTGCTAGCATCACTGCCTCAGCTTCATCTCAGACCATCAGGCATTAGATTCTCATAAGGAGAGTGCAACCTTGATCTTTTGCATTCTCAATTCACAACAGGGTTCGTGCGCCTATGAGAATCTAATGCCTCCATTATCTGACAGAAGATGGAGCTCAGGTGGTAATGCAAGTGATGGGGAGCAGCTGTAAATACAGATGAAGATTCTCTCGCCTGCCGTTCACCTTCTCCTGTGTGGCTCAGTTCCTAACAGGCTACAGACTGCTACCCATCCATGGTCCAGGGGGTGGGTACCCTTGATTTAAAGTATTTGGGAGAATGCACATAGGTTATATGCAAATACTGTGTCATTTTATATCAGGGACTTGAGCATCATGGATTCCCTTGAGCATCCTCAGGGGATCCTGGAAGCAGTCTTCCACAGATACCAAGGGTCAGCTGTATGTTCATACACACACACATATGCATGCACACACATACATGTGCACATTTACATTTTCTACTCATCGATAGATATTGACAAAGACAAATTGATGTCAATACCCCCAATTCCTCCAAATCAACACTGAAGACAGGATCCATTTAAAAACTAGTCTTTGACCTCTTCCTTTTTCTGAACAGTGCAATCCTAAAAGGCATCAGGTAGGCTGAGCAAGGTAGGCATCTATGCTGGGGGATGGAGGCCCTGCAATGGTTTCAATGTTTGTGTCTCCTCATAATCATGTGATAGAACCTATAGAAAAAAGACTTAATTTCTTTTCCCCCAAGTGTGTAACTCGCTTTTTTGCCAATGAGAACTCTGTCTCTCCTTATCCTTCATACACGTACTTATTTGGCCAGTCTCCCTGTGACTCATCTAGTGTCACCAGCACCATGCACCCCTGGGGAGGACACTCTGCTTGATACTCAGGCTGTGATGTCCAGCAGGCCTCACCCTGCTTCAACACCAACAGAGGCGTTGGGCCCTCCTCACCTCTTTTGGGCTCCAATTCCCTGCCCTGTATCATGAGGGGTATCTTAGGCCGTTCATGCTGCTCTAACAACATGACACAGGCTAGATAATTGATGAAGAACAGACATTTATTTCTTGCAGTTCTGGAGGCTGGAAGTCCAAGATCAAGGCACTGGCAGCTTCTGTGTCTGGTGAGGATGCTTGTTGCTTTGTCCTCTGGGGAGGGGGGAGGGACAAATGCTATGTTCTCACATGACAAAAGGGACAGGAGGGCACAAAAACCTAGCTAGTTCGCTCTAGCCCTTTTATAAGGCACTAATCCTATTCACAAAAGCAAAGTCATCATGGCCTAATTCCTCTTAAAGGCAGCTCCACTCTTTAATACCATCACATTGGGTCTTAGGTTCCAAACATGAATTTGGGGGGACATGTCACCCCAGTGTGAATGCTCACATGCTCAGCCCACCTGATGCTTTAAAGACTTCATTGTTCAGAAAGGGGAAGGCATCGAGGATTACTTTTTAAGTGCCTGAATACAAACTAAAGTGTTATCAACTTGTTTCAAGGTCCTCCAACCTCTACATGTGTCATCTATTTTTTTCCAGAATAATCTGCATTTCTCTGGGTGTCTGATAGAAACAGTTCTGCTTTGTCAGAAGAGGAATACACAAAAGAGTCTGTGCTTTTTTGCTTTTATTGTAAACTTTTGAATTTATTTAGCTGAGTATTTCTTAGCTGGCATTTTGGGCAGGAAATTCTTTATTGTAGGATTTTCCCATATACTGCAAGATATTTTGTACCCCTGACTCTCCATTCATTAATGCCACCAGAGCCCCCTCTCCATGAAAAACTTGGCATAACTACAAAACAAAATTAATAATGAAGCATTTCTACCTATTTTCAACAGCCACATAGGAATGTCATCTTCCCTAGTTGAGAACTCATTGCAGTTTGTATCGTAGCTGTTTTCTAAGACATCTTAGGTTCACACTAATTCACAAGGAGATCCACATGGAATCGTTTTACTACCACTCTATTCTACATCAAGTTAGTTAATCTCATAAAATACTTTCCATGCTTTCAGTTTTGGTCAAGAAATAAGACATCCTCCTTGAGTTGGTAAATGTCTCTTGTAAGGCCAAGTGTGGTGGTTCATTCCTGTAATCCCAGCACTCTGTGATGCTGAGGCAGGAGGAATGCTTGAGCCCGGAAATTCAAGACCAGACTGCACGACATAGGAAGACCCTGTCTATATATATGAAAATGTTTTTTTAAAGTAAGCTGGGCACAGTGGTTCATGTCACAATCCCAGCACTTTGGGAGGCTGGAGGTGGGAGGATTGTTTGAACCCAGGAATTCATAACAGTCTGGGCAACATAGCAAGACCTTCTCTCTACAAAAACATAAAAAAAATTAGCTGGACATGGTGGCACACGCCTGCAGTCTTACCTACTCAGGAGACTGAGATGGGAGGATTGCCTGAGCCCAGGAGGCTGAGGCTGCAGCAAGCTGTGATCATGCCACTGCACTCCAGCCTGGGTGACAAGAGTGAGACCCTGACTCAAAATATATATATATATATAAAATGAAAAAGGTAGAGTAGGTATGTCCTTTCAGGGGAAAAAATGCAAGAGTGAGACCCTGACTCAAAATATATGTATAAAATGAAAAAGGTAGAGTAAGTATGTCCTTTCAGGGGAAAAAATGTCCCTTGTTGATCCTATTTTGGATTCAGAGGCTGAAGAATGTTGCTTTGTAAAGGGTTTTCTTCTGTCACTGCAACGTTCCTAAAATTTTTTGAAGCATGTAAAGTATAAATACTAAGCTGTCTGAAGCAACTGGTTAAAAATGTCTGAATTAAGGCCCCAATGCCATATGTGTATGGCTTCTTAGCTGTATATTTTTGTAGGAATCGTAGATTGTTTGTGTAAGCAAATCGACTTCCTGTTAAGGTTAGGGCTGCACCCGGCCCTCTCTCTTCAGCACAACCTGGCCTTGTTGATATCCTCCGGACAGAGCTGTCCTTCCCCTGATTGGACAAGGAAGAGCTGTGTTTTCCCCGGGACCCACAGGCTGTTGGGACAATTTCATCTCCCTTTGTCACCGTGGGTATATACAACAGTCTACCTGCGATGGGAAGAAATCATAACCCCCTCAGCTAGAGATCTATTTCTTTCCCACCAGAACTCAAAAGAACGAGAGCTTGCTTGAGTTTTGCCTGTATAAATTTAGGTTCTCATTTAGAGAAGAAAAAAAAAATCTGCTCCCTGTGCCATCAACTGTACAAATATAGGGATGAGAGTTAAGTTTCAATCCATGATACATTTGAAAAAAAATCATCTCCTTAGACTTGAAAAGAAGCTCTGTAGGAACACATGGTATGATTTTAAAAATTAGTGAAGTGCACCTGCTGGTTTGGGTGGAAGTTGTGACAGAGGTACTTACTGCTTCTCAAATATGTAAGGGTTTCCACGCTTCCTAGCCATCTTGCAATTAGGTGGGGCCCATGTGACTGTTCTGCCAACTAGTGTGAGCCAGAACTGTGAGCGGAAGTGATGTGTGTCACTGCAGCCGCAGATTGCAAGGACATGTTCATTTTTGTGCATGCTTTCAAGTAAGCTAAATTTGAGTTGTGTTAAAACGACATAGAACATTTCCATTAAGATAACTTTAGCTGTCTCAGGAAATGGAAGACATTATTGCACACCTTTGTTTAGCAACCAACGTTTGGTTTTATTTGGTTTGGTTGTGAACAAGTTTGAACCAGAGTTGATAGAATTCATTAGTTTGAAGGGCCTAATCTGAATGGGATTGTTTCAGTAATTTAAAGATAAAAGCAAACTGGAAAATTTTGTTAACATGACAATGTTTCAGTGGGCCTCTGTCAATGATTTAAGCCATAGAAAATGTATTTTAAGGCCGGGCTCGGTGGCTCAGCCTGTAATCCCAGTACTTTGGGAGGCCGAGGCGAGTGGATTGCCTGAACCTACAGGTTCGAGACCAGCCTGGGCAATTTGGGGAGACCTCATCTCTACAACAAATAAAAAATCAACCAGGCATGGTAGCGCATGCCTGTAGTTCCAGTTACTTGAAAGGCTGAGGCGGAAGGCTTGCCAGAGCACAGGTTGATGCTGGGGTAGCCATGTGTGTGCCACTGCACTCCAGTCTGGGCAACAGAGTGAGACTACAAACTCAAAAAAAAAAAAAAAGTATTTTAATTCAAAAAGAAACTAATTCCACTCAGGCATGGTGACTCATGCCTGTAATTCCACCACTTTGGAGACCAAGCTGGGAGGATTGCTTCAGCCCAGGAATTCAAAACCAGACTAGACAACATAGTGAGATATCATCTCTACAAAAAATGAAAAAGTTAGCATAGCATGGTGGCATGCACCTGTAGTCACAGCTACATGGGAGGCTGAGACGGGAGGATCACTTGAGCCCAGGAGGTCAAGGCTGCAGTGACAACATGGTACATATTATACATATTATTTCAAGGGCACTCCAAAAAGTTGCATCAGCAGAGTCTTCTTTGTACTTTGAATGACCTCTTCAGTTCATTTATGATCTTGGACCGATGTGACACACACACACACACACACACACACACACACACACACACACACACACACGCACATATCTACCTTAGGACATCTTACCTAAAATATAACATGTCTTCATCTGAGCACTTCTTAGAATTTGACTACTTGGTACTATTGAAAAAGGAAGATTTTGTGCATTGTGTCCTTATGACCATTTTTTATTTTTGCATTTATTTGGTGAACAACAAAAACAAGGAGAAAAAACACAGAACAATTTCACACCTAAAATTGAAGGAGTTGATTACTGTCATTTTGATGATGTGCCTTTTATACGTTTGCAGTGGTTAAGAAAGACTTTATGGTTAGGAGCATGAGCACTTTAAAGTGATTCAAAATTATTGAAGAGCTACAAATTTTATAAAGTGCTTCAATTTGTTACCAACTAGAGCAGCAGCGGTATGATTCGGCAGAGCTTTTAGTACTATGCACAACCTACAAATGCACTCATAATCTTCCCAGGTGTCGCTCCTTTTCATGTGGGGGCTCAGGACGGTCCTGCCCAGGACTCTCCATCACCAGCAGCCACAGAGCTCCTGTTCCAGGACCTGCAAGCTGTAGTAGCAGTTCTCACAAGTGGGCGTAGTTTTGGCAACGATGCAACTTCACATCAGCCTTTTATTGTTATTTAGCTTTGCCAGAGGGACCGTAGTTTTGGCAACGATGCAACTTCACATCAGCCTTTTATTGTTATTTAGCTTTGCTATTGGTCTAAAAAAAACTACTGCTTGCCTTTGGAGCTGAATTAAAAGATACTGTTAATTCAATGTGAAAATGTCCCTTATTTACAGTTGGTTTTCTGCTAGATGTAAATGTCTCTTATTCTTGATTATTTTACCAAGTTTTGGCACTTTTGACTTGTAGCTCTTAGCTTTTCTTAATGAAATCAGAATGCTTGGATATTTTCATATTGTTTTACAAATATCCAGGTGCTTGCACTTTAATCTAATAAATCACAAAGTGGACCTGGCAGAAATAGATAAAGCTGACTGAAATTCCCTAACAGAGTGCTGCCTGGGACAGATCGTGGCACACAGGGGTAGGTCAGTGCACACACTTAAAATGGTATTATCTGGACCTCCTTTAGAGCTGAGAGTTAGGAGTCACCATCAATTCCAATTTTCTTGACAAAAGAAAGCAACATTTTTACAAAGACAGGGAAACCCATAACTATTTGGAGAAAAAAATGTAAGCAGGCAAAGAAAATAGTAATAATAAAATAGTAATGATAGTCAAGCACTCTAAGTTCTTTTATGTGTACTAGTTCATTTAAGAAGACAAAAGAAAAGAAAGCAGAAAAAGGGAAAAATACATTTTATTAGAAAGTTTTAATCTTAAAATGACATACTCTTTTCACTGTCCTTGAGGAAGTGTGATGAACCAGGTTCTCTGTCTTACAGTATTGTGGCTCTGAAGTCTTGTCAAAAATCAGCCTGGCTTCACAGTTTAGGCGATGAAAGAGGTGTACACTGATGTATTCACCGGCAACTCCACCAAGACAGCCAAATGGGGAGAAATGCTTAGTGTCTTTAAATGTTTGGGTGTCGGGCATTCAAATTAATTATATCAATACATCTCAATGCAAATGCTATATTTCTACTGCATAAAAACTAGGATACCATATTGTTTAAAAAATTATTTATAAACTGGCTTTGTCTAAAATGACCTTAAGTGGAATGAATGATCAATAGCATGGTAGTGAAAAGCACAGTGGTAGGATAAAAGTCTTGGGAGTCTAGAGACTGACTTCAGCTCAGGCAAGAATCACCACAGGTAAAATTTGGAAATTGAATAAAGGACATTTTGAGGCCAGAGAGAACTTAGTAAAATTGCCTTCCACTTAAGAGCCTTAAGAGTTACACGATCAAAATAGTGGGGGAGGGGAGAGAAGGTGATCAAAGAATGACATGAGATGCCATACGGAAAACGTTGGCTGCAACCCAGGAAAATAATGGAGAGATGTCTCAGCCTGTGTTTTGTGCAGACAGTTTGGAGATAAATTTGTCAAGACTGAAGCAGAAAAGAAGCTGGTTCATGGAGAGAGACATTTAAATAAATAATTCCAAAGATTCAGTACCATCCTTGAGTATCTAAAAAACTTATGAAGGCAACAATCCCAGCTAATTCAAGAAAAAAGAAAGGCAACAGAACTCTAGGAAAAACAAAAGACTGTACAAGAGGAAATATAATTATGATTATGCAATAACTAATAGTTACTTTGTCATGATGATGTAAAAACCTTATTTTCAATTTAATATTGAACTTATAAAAAAAGTACAGAAAGCTTACTTTTGTGAATTAAAAAAGCACAATGTAAGGCCACCAATTTTGATAAGATATACAAAGAATACCATTTGGGTGGTGACAGAAGAAGAGCTAAAGTGTGAAATCAGAGATTTATTTATGATTAATGAATCAAGAAACACATGTGAAAATATGTTATTTAAAATTAAAAAGACAAACAATGTAGAATGTAAAAACAGTGTATGGTCACTGTGTTAGGAAAAGATGTGGAAAGTGGTACAAACTATATCTGCATTTTCCGTGGCAGAAGTTTATGACAATGTCCAAAATTAATAAGCCAACGTCTAAAATTAAAGATAGATGTATAAATATATTATTTAGCAGCATGCTGGTAGCATCAGAAAAAGAAAAATCAGAAACAATTTAAAACATTTAAAGTGATTTTTTTAAAAAATGAGGTGTTGCAATAGAAGTGGAGAAAGTTGGGACAAAAGACTTGCTTTTCACTGTAAAGTCATCCTATATTATTTTTAAAACCATGGATATACTTTGATAAAAAATTAAAAGTATCAAATAAATCTAAAGTATTATGGACAAAGATAACTCCTATTTCGGGAAAATTAATGACCAGATTAAAAAGTCTATTCAATGGCTCAGCCTGTAATCCCGCACCTTTGGGAGGCTGAGGTGAGTGGATGGCCTGAGCCCGCGGATTCGAGACCCGCCTGGGCAGCGAGACCTCATCTCTACAATAAATCAAAAAATCAGCCGGGCGTGGTAGCGCATGCCTGTAATTCCGGCTACTCGAAAGGCTGAGGCGGAAAGATCGCCGGAGCCCAGCAGGTCGAGGCTGCGGTGGCCGGGAGCGGCCACTGCGCTCCAGTCTGGGCGACCGAGTGAGACTCCAACTCAAAAAAAAAAAAGTCAATTCACTCTACTTTCAAGTTCCGTCATAGCCTATACTAGTCTTTTTGCCATTCTTGGCCTCCTCCAGATGAGACATTCTCAATACCTCTAAGACAGTAATTTTGATGGAGGCAAGGAGATGGTTTGCAAGTTCATCCTTGAAACACAAGAGGACCTAACTGTTTGGGTTTACATTTATGTTAAGTGTAACAGCAAATTCTCTGAAAAATACCAGGATGGGAAAAACAAGTGGATTTTGTAGAAAGCAGCTAGAGGAAGCTCAACCTAATTGAATACTGACATTTCCGCTTTCAAAATAAAATCAGTGCTGCCTCAGATAACAATTAGGATACAATTCAATTCTGTCATCTATGTCCCACATACTAATAACTGATATTATATCTTATATCATGAACTCTGTATCCATTATATTGATTAATAACCCCCGGTTCCATGGGATTATTATTTGTCTCACCAATTTAGTTGAAGAACTGAGACTCAGGTTAGATAACTTGCTCAAGGTCTCACAGTGGATATAGAGGGAATTAAGGAAGTGAACCCAGCTTATCTGACTCTACAGTCCATGTCATGTTTTTTCTTTTCTGTCTCCATTAGCAATATGAGTGGAGTCATTGGATTCTTGGAAGCACCTGCTAAGATTCTTTTTCCTTAATTCCATGTTTCCATACTTTCATCAAATTATATGACCATCAAGTAAAAATTGTTCTGAGTGCAGTACTAGGATTCTGCCCCTGGGATCAGACTTCCTCCATGTGAATCTTGACTCTTCATGTTCCCATCATCTCATCATAGGATGCTGATCAATGAGTTCCCCTTTTTGCATGGTGGGGTTCTTACTTGCAAAATGCTCATGAGAGTCCGTGCCTCAGAGGGTTTCTGGGGGATCGAATAAGAAAATCCACATGAAACACTAAGATCTGTGCCTGACAGTGTAACCTTCTGGCCTTTCCAGCTAAGTTTGGTGTTTACTTCCCCTCATTTCCCTCAGTAGGAAGCCTACTAAAAAGAATTTTATGATAATGGACTGCTTAGCAATCTTATTTCAGATTTATGGCATGTATTTAGTATTTTTATTTCATTTTATATTTTTATTTAAGAGCACTTATAATATATAACCCATGCTAGGGATCACTAAAAAGCTGCCACATCTCCCACAGGTCCTAATAGTCAAGCAGACATTGGGTACCCTTCACATTTATTCATTCATTCAGTTCACTCATTCTCTCAGACACGTGCCAGGTATACTGATAGGAAAAAGGTGATGACATACCAATGTTCTAACTGTGTCTACAAAAAGGCAGGCAAAATGTGCCCAAATTGGTATTTGGTCTTCTGTCTTGTGTGAATGCTAGCAGTGATGGGAATTAAGAAAATGATGTCTAGCCTTCTGAATATACCCCCCGTTAATTCACTTGTAATCTGTTAACATTGAACAATTAAATGGTCGTGGGCTAGAATGGCAGAATGGACCAAAATTCTGTCAATGAAAGGCAATAGAATCTTAAGCAGCTTATTGAAATGAAAAAGGTAAAGTTTCAAAAATGGTATTCAGCTTTTTGTGATGAGAAGAAAAATGCCAGTGCTTTAATTGCAAACATGATTTCCTAGAGCATTCCAAGTTTTCCTTGGAGAGTGTCAGGGCCAGGTATTGACTATCCTTGTGCCTGCTTGGATGGAAAAGGGCTTGATAAAAGTGCTACATCTGCTGGCACAGTTTAATGACTTAGAGCCTTGTTTCAATTGAAAGCATAACCCAGTCCTATTGACATGATGGAGCACCAACACTTGATCTGTCTATGACTTGTGCAGTAACTAGTATTTCCAAGGGAAGTCTTGTGATTTTCGAAATTGAAATTAATTTCATAGACTTGGGGCTGAATTGAAAAAAAAAATGTTCATTGTTGTAATCCACTGATGATGATTCCCGGAAATGCTGCTCAGAGTAAATAAGTTTAGTATCGGTCTAGAAGAATAGGCCTAGGTGGGGTTTGGGCATTGGATACAGAGGTGGGATTGGGGAAAGGGGCAGAGAATTGTGCAAAGATTCTTTATTACTGGAGAAAAAAGACAACTTCAAGGATACTATCAGAGAGCGTATTTGTTGCTGTACTTTTTTGCTTATAATCGCTGAATTGAACCCACTGTCTTCCAGAGAAAGTTATATAATTATCAAAGGTATTAATTCACCAACTTCAATAGCTGAAGGAAAAATTTAAGCTTGTTTTAGTGGCATAAAATCCCTTATAAATAATGCCATTCCTGAAAACTTCATTTCCCACAATTATAAGCAGTGCCATTGGAGAAGTTCGCATATCATTTATTGTCCTTAAATTCCCTTAAGAACCCACCATTTCATCTGTGCAAAAGAAGAGAGAGCTACAGTAAAGGGTAAAAATGATTGCAAAGAAGTAAAGCTTGTGTCACAGGTTTTTGCCTAAATTGGGGGCTCATGGTATTTGCTTTAAAAAGCACTGAATAACCACAGACCCTGTGGCTCTGCACTGTCTCAAACTCCATGGACTCATAGGACTATATGGACTTCTGGAGTTCAATTGATCCATTTCTCTACTGAGTGGGCGAATTAGGGCCCAGGGGGATAATATATCTCATTTGAAGTCACTGGATATTTAGTGGAAAACCCAGAATTAGAATATTTTCATGTTCAGTTTACCATTTTTTATAATTGTGCATTCTAGCGTATCTAGAAAACACCACTTATACCCAAAATGTTAAGTGCAATGATTGCTGTGATAGTTGCTTGTGTTCTCACTCATGAATGCTTCAGGTATAAACCAATGGTTTTTAAACTTTTTTGGAATTATGAATTTCATTGGGAATCTAGTGAAAGATATAAGCTCCTTTACATAAAAGTAAAGATATGTGCATAAAGGTACATGATTCTTTTTAGTCTTTACTGGATTAGGTTAGAAAGTCTTTGTAGATAGTAAAAAAATAGAATATTATTTTGATATTATTATTGCCTTACTATTTTTATGTAACTGCAGAATACATTATAGTAAAACATTTAAAAAATCTTTACACTTTTTGAGCTGTAGATTTGTTTAGTTCATACCCTCAAATTAACAAAGCTGAGACCTACTAAAGATAAAAGAATTGAGTTTCCCCCAGCGAGTTAATAGAAAAGCCTATACTATGCTATACACACACATATATGCACACACATGTATATGTACTAAACTTTAGAACTGCTGTATGAGAAAAACAGATCTATAGAATAGATTTAACTTCTAAAGGAGTACATTTATTGTCAATAATATCTATTCTATTCTTACTCAGCATATTGGGACATTACAAAGTAAGAAGAGGAATTAAATTTAGCAATGATTATCACTATATTGATTAACTCAGAAAACTTCATTAACATAAACAATCTTAATATCTCTCTATATTTAAAATGTCACCTGTCTAACTCAATTGTAAATATAGCATATCTTTAGAAACTATCGAAAATGTAAATATATTATTTTTAAAATATAATTTTGAAAATAATTTTCATAAAGCTTTAAGTTCAAGAAATTTCAACATTATTTTCCAGGGAAGATTATTTGAAAATGAAAATACTTTTTAAATTGTTACATGGACACAGCTGTCAATCATCAAGTGATTTCAGTTCATGAATCAGATACAAGCAAGCAGAACAAGTAGGAAAAACATTAGGTACTATTACGAAGGCTATTAATGTTGCAGTGTTATGGTAGCTGCGTATGAGACGCTTGTATGAAGAGTCACCTGGGCGTGGAGGGGCCCCTGGCGTCTATCCGTGCGTCAGTGGCAGCTAGTCTGTGACTTGCGCTCTGAGAGACCCAGGTGAGGGTCCTCAGCTGTTCCTGTAGAGGCATTGCTACCTCCTCTGCAAATGCTATTGTTTGGAAGCAGCAGTGGCACGTCTGCGACAGGAACGGTCCCCACGTCTGCACTCACCCTCGACCCTTAGAAGCTTTGGGGAGGGAATGTAGTTTTATCTTAACCGCCATCCTGTACACTGGGATCTGCTAGGGGCTTACTGTCACGTGGTTAGTACCCACCGTGGAGGGTGTCGACCTCCTGGAGACCGCTGGTGCGCGCTCGCCGAGCTCAGGGCGACCTCCTTCCTGCCGGGGCGCTCTGCCTTGCTGGGCCCAGAGCTCAGGGCATAACTCTTCTCCTCCCCTCACGCCCCGTCAGGGCTTCTAGGGCTCAGGTTCTAGACGTTTGACCTTGAGCACAAGTCAGTTGCTGAGAGCTTGGACCCTGCAGCCAAAGGGATCCGAGGACCAGGACTGGGATCCCGCTCCGGCGCCTGCGGGAAGCGCATCCACAGGCCTGGCCCTCCTGGAAGTTCTGCCAACTTTGCTCTTGTTGGATCCCCGACCCCGCTCTCTTCAACTCTCTCGAGAACTCCGGAGGATGAAATCTCCGCTCACACCGCAGTGCAGGGAGGGACCGGTTCCGTGCAGAGAAGAGGCACCGGGGTAGAGAACTGGAGTGCGCGGGCAGCGAGTTCGGGCCTGGACACCCCAAGCCCTCCCCGAAGGAACGCAGAGGATGAGTGCTACTGGACCCCCGAGGTCTACACTCTCGCTTCCGCTGGAGTACATTGCACGGGGTCTATGCTTTGTTTTGCTTTGCTTGTTTTGAGTTTTACGTTTCCGGTTCTGTTTGGAAATGTGTTGTTTGCCCACTTCCCCCCAAGGCGCCCTCTACGCTCTCTGTGTCCCGACCCATCCCCAGATGATCGCGCGAGTCAGCAACTGTCTTGAAGGCCTCCAGTGATCACAGCCCACCTTCAGACCTCTACCCCTGATCCCCCGGAGACTCCGGGGTCATCCGACTCGATTAGAGGGATGGGGTCCCTCCAGCCCTAGACGCCACTCTTGGGATTTGTCCGCCCACCGCGGACTAAAGTCACTCAACATCCACTGTCAGGGACGCCGCGACAGCGGACGCAGGGGAAAGATCGGGCCAAGCCCCACCCAGATCCTACCGTTTGGTCTCAGAAACACTTTTCTTTTTTTAGGGGCCCTAGTCCCTTTTCAAGTCTGTTATGAATTCTCAAAAGAAAGGCAGGCGATGGGGGAGGGACCACGGAGGAGAAGAGAAAAGCGAACAGGAGACACTAAAATTATATATTTATTTTATATAAAGAAATGATACATATGTAATTTTAGCTTTTTCTTCCGAATTAGAGTTCTGAGGCTATAGAAAACCTATTTTTAACACCCTGTTCTCTCATAACGGCCTTGATTGCTCAAATTGCTTCTAATTGGGTGGCGCACATTACTGGAGACGGAGGACGAATGACAAGCAGCTTTCATTCTTTCGCAGATTTAGATAAAGTCTCCGGATGAATATATTTTCTGATCAGGAAAAACTAGAAAACTCTTCAACTGCCTGCAGTTTTCATAAGGGGTTTGTGCCATAGGAGAGAACTGTCCGGACCAGCACAGAGGCGTGCAAATAGATGGCGTTTTACAGAAAGCACCGCGCAAACATCTCGTGCCAGCGTTTTTCTCCCGGATCTGTCATGGTGCAAAGAGTAAAACATTCTTAAAATAAACAGTCAACCAACCAACAAACCAAACATTAACAAACAAACAAAAAACAACCCAATTCACTTGACCTTCCTTTCTTCTCCTGTGTAGCAAATGTAAGAGTTTTCAGTAAACCTCTTTTAAGCATACGTTCTTTATGTCTCTCTCCCCTTGCCCAAGGCTTGGACGGCCCAGAGCTCCCCAGGCGCGGCGTGCCAGCCCTAACAACGACCAGCAAGGGTCATTACCGCGCAGACGACGCGTTCCAGCAACTCCCGAGAGTCAGCGACCGGCGGAGAGCCAGGGGCGCTGGGTTATTGGACCACCGAAGGGTGTAACCCCCAACTTGAGTTTGCTGAGGACAAGCTTCCTGGGAGAGAGCTGGTTTTCTTAGGGTGCCTTCTGGTTGATGCCAGATGGGGGGCACCCCAAAGGCTAACACAACTCTAAAGCTGGTGGAAGCTGAACTATTTTGGACACCTGACGTGGGTACAAACATATCATTGCCTCGCCGAAACGCAGTTTCACTTTTTTCACTACCCACAAACAAATGCATACATATACAGTTACTATTTTAAGCCAGAGGCAAGGTTCCAAGAGGAAGTCTCCTTTTCTGCGTCGACTTTAAAGGCACCGGATTTTTCTGGCACTTTTTTACGCAAAGAAAACTGCCAGAAGGGCACAGGGAAGCCCCTTCAAGTCACTTTAAATTGTGCCACAGCAGAGTTGTGGGCGAAGCGGGAACTTTCTGGGGCAAGGGCGTAGGTCCTTGGAATGGAAGCCCACCCAGGCCACTTGCCCCAGAGCAGTACTCGGGCAGCGCCCGTGGGTAGCGGCCGCTCTGCCCAGACACAACTTTTCCTTTCCCTTGACGCACCAAGGTAAGAATATCCCAAACTTGGAGAAATTTAACGCTTCTGCCGCATGAAAGGGCCACGGCTATGCAATTTTCACGTTTTACGTTGACTCTCAGAATGACTCCATGAGCCTCATAAGGAAAAACGTGGGCAATAAGGCATTCTCGACGATGGCATTCCACACTGGTCCCTTCAAAAGGCGTGTTCCTCGCCTCTGGCCTTGGCTGGTCGCCAAGTTCTGCGGAACGTTCTGGCTGGTTCTAGAAGGCCCCCCACTTAACCACTGGCCCTCTGCTAGTCCCTTGAGGAGGAGGTGCGACGCGGAAGAAACGTCATGGACTGGGGTGGAGGATTGCTGGCAATTTCCAAAGGGGCAGGATTGAGTGGATACTTTCCGGCCGCAGTTTAAACCCTGAGGGGTAGCATCAAAGCCCTGATGATTCAAACCCGATCTTTTGGCTGGCACAGAAGCAATTGCCTGGAAACGAAATTGGCATTGACAGAGGGTCAGGTAGAGCCCAAAGCCCCTGACCACACTTTGGACTCCAGAAAGTCTCTTCCAGTCCCTACTCCTTCTGGAAAGAAAAAAGGGACAGGAGGAGAGAGGAAGGACTGGAAGCTGGGGAGAGCAGAGAGCGCAGAAGAGAAAGAGAAGAGGGGGATATTTAGCAAGTTAAGAGGTTAAATATTTGAACAGATTTGTAAATATATAGACAGCCCTTGTTATTGGGGATGTGTAATAATGCCTTTTGTGGCGCTGTCTGGCTGGGAGGCTGCGAAGGGCACCGCTCCCTGGCACTCTCTTTCCTGGGAATTCAACTGGAAAGCTCACGGGCTCACAGCACAAAAACAAGGCCACCCTCCTTTGAAGGAAGGGGAGTTCTCCCTCTATCCTGCCTTGTAAAAATAAGAAGGAAGGGGGAAAAAAAGTAAAAGAAACGCAGACTCCACGGAAAGGTTTTATTCTTCTTAGGTATGATTTTTCAGCAACTCGAAAGCCATTTCGGGTCGAAATAATTTTAAACTGTAGTCGAAGCTGATGACACATTCCGGCCTCAATGATCTATTGTGTAGCTATGATTTCTTTGAACCCAACTCTGTTGTCTAAAGCGCGCGCGCGCGCGCGTGCGTGCGTGTGTTTGCGCGCGCGTGTGTGTGTTTGGAGAACCTGGGTTCTCCAACGCGGCTTCTGTGGCCGAGTGGGGTGGGTTGCTCTCGTTTTTCTCGCTTTGGCGTTTTCTGGACAACTGTGCTGAGCGCTGCGATGGCCTCGGTCCCCTGCCTGTGCCCGTGGGCGGAGGACACGGGCTGTGGGTGTGTCCCACCGCAGGCGCGCGTGCGTGTGTACGTGTTGGTGTGTGTCTATACACGCATCCTCTGGTGTGTGCCGCAAGTGGAATCTTTTTTTTTTTTTTTTTTAACCCGTGCCGGCGTCTTGCGTATATTAGTCTTATGCAAATAGAATCATTCCGCTTGAGTATTTTTTTGGAGGGGGAGGGGATGAACCATTTTAATTCTTCTCCTGGCGTTTTCTCGGCAGTGTTTCCACTGCGTGTGCGTTCATTCCGACGCCTTTTCTGAGGCCCTCGTGCATGAATGCGTGTACATGGGTGCGTGAGTGCGTGTGTGCATGGGTGTGCGTGTGTGCCTGGGGGTGTGGCAGAGCCTGTGCCCTCCAGGTGTCCTGCTCGTCTCTAGCCCCCGCCCCCGCGTTTTGTGTTCTGGGGTGATTATGTGCATATTTACATGTGTGCCTGTTCTCCTGCCTCCGTGCATTGTCTTTCTCTACGATCCACACATTCCATATATATTCTCTTATCTTTTGGCAAAGTGCCTTTTTCATTCCTCGAAGAATATTTATTGATGTGATAATCTGAAATGAAAAGTGGTCTCCCATGAAGGAGATGGAAGAGAAAGGAGTGTTCATCTTTCTTAATAGACGGGGCAGAGCCAGTTGACTGGATCACAGGGTTTCTCTGCACTTTCTGCGTGTGTCTGTGTATGGGGGTGG
>NW_007059676.1:976605-1128623 GCF_000164805.1 Carlito syrichta
GCTCCGGGCGCCCCGCCCCCGCCTCGTTTCCTCCCCTCCCCGCCCCTTCCCTCCTCCACCCCCGCCCGAGCAGCTGCCGGGACGAGGGCCGCGCTGGGCACCTCATGCATATGCAGACAGTCCTCCTTCTCCCTCCCAACTCACCGCCCCCCCCCCGCCGCCTCCTTCCTACCCCCCCCCCCGCTGCGTCTGCGCGCCCCGACGTGCAGCTCCTGAACCTGGGTCTCCCAGCTGCTTCCCTGGAGGAGGCCTCGGTGAGCGCTTGGAGCTGGCAGGGGAAAGAGGAAAGCTCTACCCTCAACATCCTCTCGAAGGTCAAGTTTGAACTTGCTGCACAGGGACGAGAGGCTTCAAAAATGGCCCTGCAGGGTTTGCGGGAAGGTTCTGCACGGTAACGGATGTCGAAATGCCTTTTTCTCCTAAACACCAGATTAATTTCTGAAACACACAATGCACTGGTCACGTCCGTGATGATGATCGATGGTTTTGCAAGCCCAGAGCTACAGTGTGTGTTTGTCTTGTACATCAAGCCTGCAGCAGCTCCTTAAACCACAAAGAATTGCAGAGGAGATCAAACAGCGTTAGATCCACTTAGTGGTAGCGGCAGGGACGGTGGGGAGTGGGTGTGCGGGGGAGGGGAGGGCGAGCGGTGGCTCTACACCTGCTGGAATTGGCAGGTGGGTCTCAGCCCTTGCGACCCGATAGGTAAGCAGACCAAACGCACAAACGAGGACCCAAGGAAAGATAAAACCATTCCGAGAGGGAGAAAGGGAAAGAGGAGAGAGAGAAGAGAGAAGGGGGGGGGGGAGCCGGAAATAGTTTGTTACTCTTATTTACATCCAGACCCTGGTTTCCTGGCTGGGGAAGGGTATTCAAGCTTTCAATACCGCTCTGAGATGACCTTGAGGCACATTGAGGGGCAAAAAGTAACTTGAGAAAATCGTAGTTTGTGTCGTGCTTGGAGATCCTCTCTTGAGAAAGCAAGAGAATTGCGAAGTGACCTTGCTTCTTAGCTCTCCACGTTCATACCGGGATACCAAGAGGCTTTCTAGTGAGAATGGAGGCAGTTCTTCCTCCAATCTTACACCGTGGTGAAGGGAGCAGAGAGCACAGATTTAAAATATTTGTCAGCATTTATTCATTCAACACATTTTTGGAGTATTCTTCGTGTGTCAGGTACACTGCATCATTCGCGCAGAACACAGGATGTGCACAGTGATTGGAAGGAGAGCTGGAAATTTGGGAAAGGGACAGGAGTTCTGGACCAATTCTGCCCTGGAGTTGTTCCTCGGCTGGCAGGAAGAAGGGACAGAGCGAATAAAAGGTCGAATAAAAGGTCGCAGTGCAACTCTCAGAGCATGGATACAGTGTAAATATCCGTCAGGAGCAGGATGAATTAATAATACATTGGTAAATTTCTGCAGTGAAATACTCTGCAGCAATTAAAAATGGACTATCTTGAAAGCAATGTTGGATGAAAAAAGCAAATTGCAAAAGAATACGTGTGATAGTAATGTAATATGAATATATAGTAACATAAATGAAACTCTCCCCGTGACAAAAGTTGTTGGTACATAACTATGTAGTCAAGGTATAAAGCATGTCAGGGAAGCATGCCTGCCAACTCCAGTATGGAGGTTAGTTACAGAGAGAGAGAGAGAAGATAGAGAGAGAGAGACTTTAACTATAGGGGCATTAGCTATTTGAGTAATGTTTTTATCCTTAAAAAAAAAAAAAAAGATTAGAAAGATGGAGAACAGGGAGATAGGGGAAGATTGTATAGAAGAGCTGACATTGAAGCTAAGTTCTTGAAAATGAAAAGCAGGAGTTTAATGGTAATATTCAAAAGACAATTCTCTCTTCCTGCATACAGGAGAAATAGAAATCTAGATGAGTGAAGCTTTTACACTTTTAGTTTCTAATTTACATACAGTAAAACTCACTTTTTGGGGGAGTATATAATTCTTGGAGTTTTACCAATGTGCAGAGCCATGGAATCACTACCACAGACAAGAAACGGAAAATTCCATCATACCTCAAATTTCTTCGTCGTAAGTCATTCCCTGTACCCTTAAACGCTGGAAGCTACTGATCTGTCTCAATCCTTACAGGTTTGCTTTTTTCCAAATATTATATAAATGGAATAATACAGTTTGGAGCCTTTTTCTGTCTGGCTTCTTTCACTTAGCATAATGAATTTGGTCTACATCTGTGTTATTGGGTGTATCAATGTTGCTTTTTTTTCAGTTGAGGTCTCATTTTGTTGACCAGGCTGGAGAGCAGTGGCATACTCATGACTCACCACAGGCTCCACCTCCTGGGCTCTCTTGGGCAATTCTTCTGCTTCAGCCTCCTGGGTAGCTGGAGATACAGGCATGTGCCACCATGCCTGGTTAATTTTTTGATTATTTGTTAAGAAGAAGTCTTACTATGTTGCCCAGGCTGATCTTGAACTCCTGGGCTCAAGCAGTTCTCCCGCCTTGGCCCCACAAAGTGCTAGGATTATAGGCATGAGCCACTGCACCTGGCCCAGTTTTTTCCTTTTCATTGCTGAATAGTATTCACTGCGTGGATGCACCACAGATTGTTTGTCCTCATAACAGTTGTTGAAGGCCACTGGGGTTGCTTCTGGTGTGTAGTTTTTGATTCCAGGAGCTGGATGCATTGTTGTAGAGAGTATTTTAATGCATAAAATACATCTTTTGAGAATGGTTATTGTATTATTATTGTTATTTAGAGGCACCATCTCTCTCTGTTGCTCAGGCTGGAGTGCAGCGGCACCATCAGGGCTCATTACAGCCTTGAACTCCTAGGTTTAAGCGAGTCTCCTGCCTTAGCCTGCCAGGTAGCTGGACTGCAGGTGTGTGCCACCACACCTAGCTATTTTTTTTAAGTCTTTACAATTTTTTGTAGAAATGGGGCTCTCAGTAAATTTCTCAGGCTGGTCTTGAACTCCTCAAGTGATCTCTCTACCTCGGCCTTCGAAAGTGCTGGAACTGCAGACATGAGGAATGCTATTGTTTTATATATGACAAATGTATTCAGTTACTTCTACTGAGAAACTAAATCTATAATCTGATGTTAAATACTGTATGATGTTGAGCTAGATAAGAACTATCCAGCCAAATGTACAGAAAAATGCACATGAACATGGTCTTTTGGAAATTGCCTTTCAGCTAATTGGGTTGCAGTGAGTTCAACAGAAGAGATTAGCTTGAGATGCTCGTTGATGATCAGAATGTACGTGGCCATGGACCTACATTTCTAACTCTGTGAGCATCTGTGTATTTCCTAGTGGAAACTATACCTTGTTTCTCAATATTTCCTAAATCCTCTTTAAAAGAATGATCTTTGCTCTCTGAAGTCCAAATCAAGCTTTAATGACCAACAGAGTTCCCACACATTTGATATAGGATGACAACATCACACCACTAGTGAAGGGGCTTAAACACTTGTAATGATTCACCGTAAACCCAGATCCTGGTCTATGCTACCACTCCTCAAGGGTTTGGGTTCTCTTGTTTGTTTCCAATCGGTACCCTGAGAAGCTACTGACTGGGCTGCGGAGACTGGGTGCTGGGTTCAGGCACAGAGTAAGTAAACCTTTGGGTACATAAACATTTCTTTGTGTATGCCTCAGAGTTCCAAAGCCAAATACTGTACCAACTATTTGTGATTTACCTGCTACTTAGAGTGTTATGTATTTATTGTAAATGTCTCCAGACTGGATGCGGTGGCTCACCTCTGCAATCCCAGCACTTTGGGAGGCCAAGGTGGAGGAGTGCTTTGAAGCCAGGAGTTCAACACCAGTTTGGGCAATATAGTAAGTCTTTGTCTCTACAACAAAAAAAAATTAAAATAATATAAATTAGCTGGGCCTGGTGGTGTGTGCTTGTAGCCCCAGCTACTTGAGAGGCAGATGTGGGAGGATGACTCGAGTCCTGAAGTGTGAGCTGCAGCCAGTCACCCAGGCTGGAGCGTAGTGGCATGACTCTGTCAATAATATATATATATATATATATATATATACATATATATATATATATATATCTTGATCTCTCATGGCTATTAGAAAACTCTCTTTCAAAAACAGTTTTCTCAGTTATAAATGTGCTTGGTGGTAAGGAAAGATGTAAATAAATATTCACAGACTGACTACCTTCTGGGTATGGTTCAGAGTCAAGGGGAGGATGCTTCCAGCTGTAAAGACTGATAACAGTGTTGGGATCAGAGGGGTTGTCTAGTCCTAGTGCTGTTGCTAGAACTGTGTCTTTTGAACTTAAAATAGTATGCAGTTGCTGCGTGTGAGACTTGCATGTCATCCCTAATTTTGGTTCTAATAATCAACATCACCCTCTGGCAAGTGACTCTAGAAAAAAAGTTTCAACTAACTACTCAACTACACAAATTGTTAGTAAAATGAACACTAAGAATTAACTTTGGATAATTTTGTAAGTAAAGGTTGTAAAGGTAATAAAGCTTTTCAAGGGATGTAAATGCCACATTTTAGCTTTGCCAAGGGCCTATGCCACCTTGGAGAAAAGTCTACCTTATTTGCACCACAATTTTATCACTTATAAAAGGGTAGAGGAGTAAACATGTTGCTATTTGTGATTTTAAAGATTCCCCCAGCAAGAAGTACTTTATGAACCCTGGGCTCTGCTGTTAGAGACTTCTTTCATTAATCATGCCACATTGTGTTGATAGAGGCATCTACCATTTTCCTGGCTAAGTTAATTACAACACACCCAGGTTTCATGTTTCCTGGTGCACTGTGAAGATTTTGAGAAAGTGGTCATTTCTTCCACATAAGCTGATTTACAACCCTTTATTAAAATAATATAATTTAGAAGCATGCACTCATCACTTGTGTCATTACTGCTGCAATTATGTTTAGTAAACATGTCCAAGTTCAGAAACTTGGCGGTAGTTCTTCCAGTAAGGGATCACCTTTGTGCTTTATGCTACAGATAATTTGGTGCTGCCTTAGTACCAATATTGTGATTTCTAATGAAAACAAAACTACTGATGGTTAAAAAAAAAGAGACACCTTTCCTATGACCACAAACTCCATGATCGTGGATTAAGCTAGGAAAGACTTTTCTCTTCCAAGTGCTGTCTTTTAAAATGAGATTCTGTTCAAGAGTGTTACAGTAGCATAATATAAATCGGTGACTCTGGCTTTTTAAACTTTGGTTCTTTCTCCTGTAACCAGCATAAGTGAGTGCCTTATCACAGCATTGGAATAATGACATCTCAAGGCCTGTGTATGGCATTCACAAGCAGGAGAGCCTGAGAATGAGGTTGACTCAGCGGTACCTGACCAGGCTGCTAAAGGCGCTGATGAATACCATTGCCCTGAGGAATTAAATACAGAGGTGCCTCAAGCTTGTGTAAAGTTCTCTGTGCCATTTGAGAAAGGTACTCGGAGAAAAGGTGGGTTGATTTTTAATTTTAATGTTTTACTCATCGGTTTAAGTACATTTATAGTTTTCTTTGCAAAATGTCAACAGACATCCCAAGTGGATAACATTTTTAAAAGATTGAATATTCTGTATTTACTCTAATATCATCTTTAAAATATGGTCATCGATGTCTACAGGTTCATCTGTTAAGACAGTTCATTCAAGTGATTATTCATAAAAAAATCAACAACTTTTTTTTGTTGTTGTTATTTTGTTGATTAGAATTCCAGCAAGGTAGAACTAAAGGTTTCATTTTGGTTTTGATGCATTAGAAAGGACTCCAAAAGAAGTTCCCACCTATAAGATGGTCAAAGGATACGTTAAGAAAGAATTATGTTACCTAGTGGTATTAATAGTGTTCATTTTCATCTTATATGAGGGGGAACTCCCCAAACCCCAGAATTTATTTATTAAAAATTGTATATTTCTTCTTCCACGTTTAAATTTCAGCCACCATCAAAATACTCTGATACAATACGCCTATCGAGATGCTTTTTCCACTGCTCAAAACAGCTTTTGACTTGTCAATTTTGATGTTTTTTAGTGCTTCTGCCATTTTCTGTTTCATCTCTTTTACATTGGCAAAACGTTTCTCTTTGAGGACTTTTTCAACCAGGGAAATAAATTTTAAAAAGTCACTCGGAGCCAGATCAGATGAATAGAGAAGGTGGGACATGGGGATATGCCATATTTTGGTAAAAAAACAAAACAAACAAAACAAAACAAAAACCTGCTGAACACTCAGCACAGTGTGGGCAAATGTGTTCATAAAACACCCATCATGAAATACACAAACGCATTGAAAGAATCTCCTCCCCAAAATTCAATGAAGCTGATTGCAACCTCTCACAACAACACTGGCTGGTACATTGATGCCAATGGGTTCTTAGAACACTAATCTAGTGGGAGAAGCCTGTATTACAAGGGGTCCAACCTCCAAAAGATAATTCTGGTTATTTTGCCCCTGCCTTGTAAATAACGTTATGTATTATATACTCAACGATTGGCAAAACACTTTCATATAAATTATCTCATGTCATATAAATCATCTCACAACTTTATAAGATAGATTATTAATTACGATTATTATCTTCATTTTATAGTGAAAGGTATTGAGACTCAAAAATATTTAAAATAGCTAGCATTCTATGGAGTGCTTACGTTGTGCCAAGCAGCATTCTAAGCACTTTTGATCTACACAGCAACTGTGGGAAGTGGATAGTATTATGATTATCTTCATTTTGTAGATTAAACCACAGAGAAGTAAAGCAACTTGTCCAAAGCCACACTGTGAGTTGATAATAGAGAAAATAGATGAGAATCCACTCAGTCTAATTCTAGACCCAGGTGTCTAACCATCATACTCCTCTGCCCAGGCAGCATTCAGCAACCTGCCCCAGGAAGTTTGTCCATCAGTGTTGAATCCTAAGTTAGAACATGATCTTCTGACTCTCAGCAACGTACTTTTCCATTATGCATTTGGTTGTGACTTTTCTCATTATCTTTTGTTTTATTCCATATTGTATTTTACTACATTGTGTGCTTCTCATCTTCCCCCTAAGGTGTGTTAGTTTCCTTAGTTCTGAAAAGAGAGGATGGTTCTTTTTATGAGTGGACAATCCCATACCATGTTTGGAAATTCTGCTAACCTAAGAGGAAGGCTATGAAAACATATTAAGGTGAATGAAAGTTGTAGAACTCCGTGAATAGTTTAAGGCTAAAAACTTGCAATTGGGATTTTGGTGATGTAAAACTAGTTGACAATGGGAAGAAGATAGCTATTAAATGAAAAAGGGAAGAGGATTGATAATATGACGAAAGAGGAAGATAGCAACAAAACAACAGTGTTTATATAGCCCTTCTCATGTGCCAGATACTTTTCACAGGCCAACTTATTTAGTCCTTAGTATACTTATTATTAACTCAGTTTTGTGAATAGAGAGACTGAGGCACAGAAGTTGTATGACCAGTGCATAAACACATGTGTCTGTGGGTATATGAATGTAAAAGAGAGAGAAAGTGAAATTCATTGCTTGGCCTACCTGCCTCCCAAACTAAAGATTCTCTTCCTGGTGTGTGTATCCATCTGACTTCCATCAGGAAGTCTCTGTTTTACATCCCCCCCACCTAACCCTGCTGATTTTTCCTCCTCCAGTTCAGTCTTTGCATGATGCCACATTATTTTTCTACAATACACACCTTATATGGCTCCTCCTTGGTCCAGAACATCTGATGGGTCCTCCTGCTTACAGGTAATATGGCCTATTATACTGTTACCCTGTTTTATCTCTTCATAATCATTTCAGCTTCCTTCCCCAGACCTTTTATGCAGATTGAATGTAAACACTCTTTTGTTCCTGGATGGACCATGTACTTTGATTCTTCTGTGACTTCACCTATGTTGTTCATTC
Organism: Carlito syrichta; assembly: GCF_000164805.1. Lineage (NCBI taxonomy): Eukaryota > Metazoa > Chordata > Mammalia > Primates > Tarsiidae > Carlito > Carlito syrichta. The sequence continues at coordinate 984,482 of NW_007059676.1, forward strand.
TGCCTAGAGTGTCATTCCGCTCATTCTTACTGGGAGAATGATACTTACCCCGCAGGATAAAATTAAAATGTATTTCTTTATGATCCAGAGAGAATTGATATATCACTTCATTCATGAATACAGTTGACCCTTGAACATGGGTCTGAACTGTGTGGGCCACTAACATGGATTTCTTTTTACCTGGCATCCCTAAGACAGCATTACCAGCTCCTCCCTCTCTTCTTTCTGAGCCTACTCAACATGAAGACAACCAGGATGAAGATCATTATGATGATACACTTCCACTTAAGGAAGAGTAAATATATTTTCTCAACCTCCTGGGTTCAGGCAATCCTGCCCCGGCCCCCCAGATAGTTGGGTCCATAGGCACACACAACAACACCTAGCTAATTTTTTGATTTTTTTTTTTTTTTTGTAGAGACCCTGTCTTGCTATATTGCCCAGACTGATCTTGAACTCTTGGGCTTAGGCAGTCTTCCCACTTCAGCCTCCCAAAGTGCTGTGATTAAAGACGTGAGCCACTGTGCCCGCCTGTATGTGTATTTTTGACTGTGTAGGTGGCCAGTGCTCCTAACCCTCACATTGTTCAAGGAACAACTGAACTTCAATTTAACAACAACAATAGCTGACACCTATTGAATGCTTAAGAGTTGCAGTTCTGTTATTGATGGAGAAAATGAGATGCTGAGGCTTTTTGTAGCTTGTTCAGCATCACTTGTGTAGCAAACTTTCAGACCGATCTGTCTGACCTCAAAACCCATACACTTAACCACTTTGCTTTGCTTCCTTCATTGATACCATACAAAAGGCTGCATATTTATTTATCTCCTTCTTTTCAGTAATATCAACACCAGAAAAGTAGTTAACTTGCTTTTGCATTGTTTATGCCTAGCCTGTGTTTGTAATGCAGAAAGAGCTCCCTAAGCACAGTTGAAAGACTGAGTGGATATCACACATTCCCTATTCCCTGGGCTGTGTTTCCCTCACCTTGCTGGTTGCATTTCATGCATAGTGTGATCAGTATCATACGACTGCACCCCGTTCTATAACTTTATTTTTACTTTTTTGAGTTGGGGTCTCACTCTGTTGCCCAGGCAGTGGCACCATCATGGCTCACAGCAGTCTTCACTTTCTGGACTCAGGCGATCCTTCCACATCAGCCTCCCTAGCAGGAACTACAGGCACACACCATCACATGTGACTAATTAAAAACATTTTTTTTGTGTGTGTGGAGAGGTCTCTTTATTTTCCCCATGCTGGTTTTGAACTCCTGGGCTCAAGCTATCCTCCTGTCTTGGCCTTCCAAATGTCCTGGGATTACAGGTGTGAAACACTGTGTCTGGCCTCTCCAACGTTGTTGACTTTTAATGTGGTTATTCATAAATTGGTCTTCCTGACAACTGTTGCCTGTGAGAGTGTTTAATACCTTTAGTAGGTAGGACTAGAAATCAATGCCACGTAAAATGTAAAATGGTACTGTGATATAACAGGCCATGTAACCTGTAAGCCAGAGGATCCACCAAATGTTCTAGACCAAGGAGGAGCAGGATCAAGTATGTACTGTAGAAAAATAATGTGGGACCATGCAGAGAATGGACTGCAGAAAGAAAAGTCAGCAGGGTGGGGCATGTGTGATGGAAGTCAGATGGACACATACACCAGGAAGAGAATTCTTGGCTTGGGAGGCAGGGAAGCCAAGCAATGAATTTCACTTTCTTTATCCTTTTGCATGCATATGCCTGCCACACATGCATGTATACAACCTCTGTGCTTCACACAATGGAGATGATAATAGGATGTTGTAAGGACTAAATGGGCTGATCCATGAAAAGTGTCTGACACACTTGAGTTGTCGGCACTATTATTTTTGTTTTCTGTTTCTGAGTTGAATCTGTTGTATTTCTGGCTTGAGTCTTATGTTTCTGACAAGCATAGACTTCAATGTCACACTTGTTGAGTACCCTCCTTTCTTCTGGATTATTCAAAAATTCTGCAGATTTAAAGGGACCTTAAAGAAAGTCCTGTGGCCGCTGTTCATTGAGAAGAACCCCGATACCTTACATGCTCTAGGGCCCCGTGGCACTGCTTGTCACTATATTGCACTGTGCAGAGTTCTATGCCAGGAGGATCTTTTGAATCTTTTGAGGATCTTGGTGACCATCCTTTTTTTCCCACATACTGTCCAAAGGCCCACTGAAGAGATGACATTCTAGAAGATCGTCTCCGTCTCCAAATCCACTGTCCCACATTTGACCTCTTGGGATTCAACCACAGGGTTAATGCTCTTCCCTTTCCTTGGTCCCAAGCAAAGGATCCTTTTATTTTTTCTCTGACAGTAGGGCTTATTTGTTACAAAAGTGTCCAGACTGTAAAAACGCAAAGTCTGTTTACTTTCGTGATCTGGTGGGGGAAACATATCACTTCCTTCATGAAGATTCCCTCTCTGAAGGACCAAATGGAAAACTTCATGGCCTCTCCTTGGTATGGTGGCAATATCATAGCACCACTTAAGTCGTCAGGCACATCATCCTGCTAATCAGTCAAGTCTTCAGTGGGACACCTTGTTTACAAAACAACAAAGCCAGAACTTAATCTTATATGTAAGAATTTCTCTTTTTAAAGGAATCACTTGCTGTATTACAATTATGCTGCCATTGTTCAAACATTTTTTGAAATCTTCAAGTTTTCAGAGTCTACAGCCCAATCTTTTCATTACTCTCAACGAGAGCAAATATTTATGCTTGAAAATTGATTTGATTTTGGAAAGAGCTCAGTGTTATTTGGCTCAGTCTGGTGTATAAAATCAGTGTGAAAAGTTGTTTTTGGAACAAAAGAAACTATAAAGTAATGACACTGGTTTTGGGAGCCTTATTGAGGCCAAAAGGGGTTTCCAAATATAGTGTCAGCAGTGGAGCATCAGAGCAAGAAGTATGCAGCTTCCAAATGTGACTGCACTAAGAATGACAAATTTGGACACAAGAATTCTGGTATATTTGTGATCAACCAGTCTCATTACCCATCTATGAAGGCACAGCTTGCATATTATGTCCAAATTTTTTGTTGAAAATATCTAGCTGTAAATGAATACTTCTCAAATTCACTATGAACACGAATTCCCCAAAGTTGCTGTTAAAACCAGATTCTGTTTCAAGAACACTGGCCTGGGTCCTGAGGATCCACATCTCTAACCACTCCCAGGTGACAAGCCCGGGACCACGCTCTGAGTACCACTGCCCTCAGCTCTCTGAATAGTGCAGTTAAATTGGTTAAGTCAAGTCTTGGTTTGCACATGGATATTGCTGTCCACATTAACCTACACGTGGGTTGGTCTGCTCCTTAGCAAAATATTTGTTTGTGCTCATGTACATATGAACTTTGCCTCAGAACAGAGAATGTTTTGTGTACTTTATCGATGAAGAAGCAGCAATAACCCTGTGCCATTTTCCTTACATTGGATGTTTTCTTTGTTCAGCACACAATGGAAATTTCTATGGAAGAATGATAAAGTAGTCTAAATGTTCAACCTAACTAATTATTACTTGGCAGATATTATCACATGAGAAAAAGCAAAGTACATTGTGATATATTTAAAGCTGCTATTTCTGATTCCACAGTTTCTTAAACTGATGTAACAAAAGTTCTCTTGCTAGCTAGCTAAAAACAACATTCTTATTTCACAGCTAAAATGTAAACAGCTAAGATGTAATCGGAGGACTAAATTTCACAGCTACAAAAACACAGCTGTGAAACATAACTTTGAAATTTAATGAAGCCAAATAGCTTTGCATGCTAATAATGGATATTACAAATCAAGATGATAATGATTTTGTTAGAATTTTTTTAGTGTTTAAATACCTTCACTAATGTTACCTGTTTAATCGAGCACATTCTCAAAGTACCTGCCACAATATGCATTTATTGAGTGCCTACTATGTGTATCTTGCTAGGAGAACTAGTAATATGGAGATGAAGTCATTTCTTTAGAAAGTTCCTTTTTATTACATAATATATTCTGTCTCAGAACATAATTTTTTTAGTTAATTCTTTTTATAAACTAGTATGCAAACTGAAAAAAATATAAGAAAATGCAGAAAAGTTAAAAAGTAAAATATATGTTATTAAAAATCATACCAGTGCTAATGTTTTTATGTTGTATCTTAAGTTTCCATTGACTTAATTTTACATATTATTATTTCTAGCATTTGGATGCATTGTTTTTTGTTTTGTTTTGTTTTGTTTTTTAGTTGGAGTCTCACTCTGTTGCCCAGGCAGGAGTACAGTGGCATGCTCGTGACCACTGCAGCCTTGACCTGCCGAGCTCAGGTGATCCTTCCACCTCAGCCTTCCAGGTAGTTGGAACCACAGGTAAGCATTGCCATGCCCAGCTAATATTTTGATTTATTGCAGAGATGGGGTTTCACAAAGCTGCCCAGGCTGGCCTCGAACCTGTGGGCTCAGGCAATTCTCTCACCTTGGCCTCTCAAAGTGCTGGGAGTACAGGCATAAGCCACCATGCCCAGCTATGTATGGTGTATCGTTTTTAAACTGTGGAAGTAACTCTTGTTGGTCAATGTCAAGATGTATTTCAATTGAATTTTGATGCCTATGTTGTCCTGGGCTGAATCTTGGAAATCCATGAAAACTATGTATGGTGTGTGTGTGTGTGTGTGTGTGTGTGCATGCACGCGCACGTGTGTGTATGTGAGTGCATGTCTTTAGGGTGGAGAGTGAAATTTTCTTTAGGATCAGTTTTTCCCTAACATTTGAAGACCACTTTAGAATGCAGTAAGGAACTGGAGAAGTCGCTGAAAATTCATCTTTTTTTATGTCATAACTGAGTCAGATCACCAGAGTTACTGATGTACATGTGTTTTACTTCCTCCATTTTGTGATAAAAGTTTGGAGTGTGATAATTTTGGACTGGGGATCAGTGTATCCAGTTCTTTACCAAAATCTGTTGCATATTTTTCTCATCTGTAAAATAAGGTACATGAACTACATGTTTTCAAAGTTTTATTTAAGTTTTGGAATTCTTTTTTTTTAAGTTCATATCTTAAAGCTAAATAGATTTATCCTTAAATCTAGGTACCCTTGCATACCTTTGATAATAAATAGCCTTTGAATCAATGCAAACCCCAAACTCCAACCCAAATAATAATCCAGAACAGAGCTTGGCAAACTACTGCCTGCAGGCCAAAGTTGTAAAATATTTATTGAAACACAGTCACGTGTATTTATTTAGGTATTGTTTATGGCTCCTTTCAAGCTACTATGGCAGGATTAAGCAGTTGTGATAGTCTGTGTTTACTATCTGAACTATTATCGAAAAAAGGAGTTGACCCTTTATCTAGATTAATAATCTTCTGAATTGATAACAATGCTTTTCTTCAGATACTTAGAGTGACTATGAATAAGAATGGCATCACAGTATCATGAAAACATGAGATATGGATGTGAAGATATGCCTGGGTCATGTAAAGCAGCTCCTGCTTTTTGTTTAGGATTATTCCTGAATGAAATTTATTTGGGCTTGATTTCTAGAGGTCAGGTAAATGTCACATCTGCTGTCATGGGAGAAACTCGAGTGTCAGTGGGATAATCCTTGAGCCTGGCAGGATTCATCTTGAATAGCTCAGGCAGGAACATTTTCAATTAATATGTAATAAAAACTAGGCCAAGAAAGTCTTGAGCTTTAAATATCATAAGATTAAGGTATTATTTTGCAAGAAATAGGTGTTGAAGTCGTGTTTATAGTTGATACACACATTCCCTATGAAAAGCAGATGGAGCCTCGCTCAGAAGAACTGACCATGGAGTCTTTGAAAGAAAATGAACACTCCTGTGATAGGAGGTATAAACCATCAAGTATTTGGGAGGGAAATGAGTTGCAACATTGCTGATGAAGATGCTTAAGCTGACCCACCCTTTCCATAGACCACGGACTCAAAAGAAGCTTAAGCAGAGACAGATCTCTCTGAATTCCCATAGTTTGCCAAACAAATGAGACCAGACCTGTAACTCAGGTCTCCTGAGGGGAAGAAAGGCATGTCCTATGTGGAGAAGGCCTACAACTAGGACCACTAAATAAACCTAAGGATAACTGGGAGAAAGATGAGAGTAAGGGAGGGAGAGAGTGTCCACAGGGAACACCCTCCAAAGGGCAAGTGCTCTCCAAATAAGGAGATCTTGCACCTCTAGGTGCCACCAATGGTTGAAAAATGTAGACTTCCATGCCCTCTAAGCTTTAGATGCTCTATTGCTTTAGGCCACCCCTTGAGCATTTGGTAAAATAATGCTAAGATATGTATATATCAGAGTCCAATGCATATCATTCTGGTGAAAGGGTTCTGGGGTCAGTATCATTCTGAATCTGAAAGAGTACCAGTTGCCCCCATTTGTAGACCAGCAAGGACTACCCATCTGAGAGATTATGTGGCTCTCTTCTCTGATTTCTTTGTGGGGCGGAAGTTAGATACATTCCCTACTAGGTTGAGAGAAGACTCCTGTTTCCCATTCTAGATAACCTTAAAACTGTTGACTTGAGAAATTATCAGGCATTTGAGATGACTGGAACTGGACTGAGGTTTTCTTGAAGTAAATCCAAAATTTAAAAGATTATTGAAAATAATTTTGTTTTTGACATAAAAATATCTTATATCAGCAACAAATAGAAAAATTAACTTTTTTCTTGTTGTCATGCGTTAATTCACTATGATGCTATTAAGGAAAATGGAAATTCCCCAAATCCTTTTCATTTAGAAAATATTTTAAAAGTTTCTTTCTGAGGTTCAGAAGATTTAGAGGAAAGATTAAAACTGCCATTTATCCAAGTACCTGGGTTCCATTTTTCTTTTGATCTTCCTAATACCTGTTGGGCTGATATGGCTAATGGTAGGTACCTGCTACTTGATGTGTGTAGCTGCTGGTAAAATCAACAAACTAAGCAGCATGATATTGAAATGTCTAAAGCCAGATAGTAAGGGTTCCTGAGAAAATGTTTATGAATTACATATTTTTAGGTTTAGGTAGAGGTAGAACTTCAATTAAGTAATCAATTAAAATCAATTTAATAAAAATTAGTCAAACAAATATAATAGGATAAATTATTAAGAATAAAATATTAGGTTGAACCACACAAAACTGCTGATATTTCGACATATTGAACTGTGAAAATGGCAATTTTGGTGTATGTTTCCAGCTAATACATAACTAGTCTCTTGAACTTTTCTCCTCCCTTATTTTTATTTATCTTATTGAAGTTCTACCATGGTGGAAAAAGGCTATTTTTTTCTACATTCCTGGAAGAAGAATCCAGCATACATTTCTGAAGATCTTGGGTGTCCTTACTGGCTTTTTCTTATTGAGTTTCTGCTTTTGTTTTTTGAACCCACTAATGCCCAAGATAGAGGAGGAATGGAAGCTGATGCTTTGAGTTGAGTTCAAGAGGGGAATAGAGGGGCTTTCCCAGAATAGAGAGAAGGGTCACAGGTGGCATGACATGTGGGTATGCTGTGAAGGGATAGAACCTTCTGGAGTCTTGGGGGGCCATGAAGACATGTCCTCGTGTCCAAACTTTGTAAGCTGCCTTAGAATAGATGGTATGAGGCTGGAGTACAGTCATACCCTCAAGAGTGATGGTCTTTTCTCAGATTTTCTGGCCTATATTCTTATATGCTTATATGACCCTGGGAAGGATTCCTGAATGGAGATTTAGTTTGATTTTTCCCTCAACTTCAGCAGACATGGTGGGCAGAGCCAGATTACTCTGATTGCACGCACACGTGCACACATATCCCTCAAGTGTCACAGGGAAAATTCACGATTTTACCTGAATTTGGATCATTGCAGACCAAGCAACTAATAGACTGGAGTTTTCACTTTCTAAATGGTCACTTTGCATCATGGAGACACAACTTTTACTCATTCATTCCCAAGCTTTTACTAAATGAGAATCTCATAAAATTTCATTTCTGATACTTTTCCTATCACTCTCTTCCACCTTTAAAAGTGCAGAATGAAAAAGAGGTGAGAAATGCAACATGACTTGCCATAATGCTGCACATTCTTCAAAAGTCAATAAAAAAAATGGAATAAGTGATAGAAGGAAAAGGATTTGGCTGTGGCTTGTCAGTACATGAAGCTCATTTAACAGTACACTGCTTCCGACCTTTCCATCTCTTTGGAATAGCTTTATTATTATCTCTGCTATATATATATATATATATGCATATATGTATATATATATATTTGTTCTTGAAAAATATTTTTGTCTTTGGTTTTCTCAACTCTGTCTCTCTTTGTTTTAGTTACCAAATCCTTTTTTATGTTGATATTATTTTTGGTTGACAAATCATAATTGTATATATTTATGGGGTATATAATGTGCTCTTTTGATATACAGTATGTATACAATGAGACATGATTAAATCATACCAACTAACTATCACCTTGTTTACCTTATGATTTTCTATGGTGAGACATTTGAAAAACTTTACTCTCAATTATTTTGAAGTATACAATATACTATTACTGAATATAGTCATCTTGTTATGCATTAGATCTCCAAACCTATTCCTCCTGTTTATCTGAAACTTTGTACCCTTCGACCAACACCTCCCCATTCCCTTCATCTTCACCCTTCCCCCCACCAGCCTCTGATAAGGTCCTACTCTCTACTTCAATAAGTTCAACTTTATTGGATTCCATATATAATTGTGATCATGTGAGGTACCAACTTCTTTTGAAATTTCTTATCATACCATTCAGTTGAAAGTCATTTATGCAGGTAGGATGTAGAGGGTATCCTGAGTGTCTGGACAAAGAGATGTTGCTCATTTTTTCCTTAAACTCAATCCCTTAAGGGGTTTATTTACATTTGTAAACATGTATATTTCACTTCTCTTGACTAGGGTAGATAATTTTTATCAACTTATTCTTTTTTAAAAATCAGACGTTAATGAGAGTTAAACTGGGCACACTCTGATTATCAGAATGTTCTATTGGATATATTCTGTTTGGGTCCTTGGTTTATGATTCTTCATTCAGTTTTGAACTTCAGTAATTGAGCATGCATTCATCATAATAGTTAATAATTCAAGATAGACTTGGAAAAGATCTAAAATTTCCATTTATTATGGTGTTTGGATTATTCTTTAAGTGGGATTCTGGGACTATTAGTTTATGCTAAGGCAGTATGAACATACTGAGTGAAATATAGGACCGTGATGAGGTTGACTGAATTTGCTCTGTTTTTTTAAAATGCAGTTTTTATTGTGCAGCTCACATATGGTGAGAAATTGTCTTCAGTCTCTATTGGAATACCTAGAATGACAGAGAATCTTTCAGTTCAGGTATGAGAGGTAGTCTGCGAAACTGGCCAATGTACTGACATTTCCTGGGCATTTACACTTTTTTTCATAATAACAATGGGCAGATATTTATTATTGGGACTATTCTAGGAAATCCAAGAAACATGGCAGTCATAATTACGCTGACTCATTTTTCTATCTGGTTCTCTTTGAATGTGTTGCATAGACACAGCTTATTGTTAGTCCTATTTCACTTTTCAAGCTTTTGTGTTTTTGGAGGATGATAGTCCTTGTTTATTGGACAAAAAAAAAGTGACATAAAGTCATACCCCACATAATAAGGAGGTAGGATTTAGAGGGTATCCTGAGTGTCTGGACAAAGAGATGCTGCTCATTTTTTTCTTAAACTCCATCCTTTAAGGGGTTCATTTCCATATATAAACATGTATATTTGGTTCCTCTTGACTAGTTAGTGTAGATAATTTTTATCAAATTTACTTGTTCCTGTTTTGAAAAGATTCAACTAGTATCATATATTTACTTTATTCAAGAATGTACTTATTGCTGTAATGAAAGTCTAATAAAAGAGGAGGGAGAGAATACAGAAAGGAGAAGTAGGAGGAATATTTATCCTGTAAATTTACTGTATAAATTCTTTAAACAGCTTTATTAGAGACCTCCTGGATCTACTTTCTTCAAAAGAAACTTAAAAATGGTGCTAAAACCAATTTACAACTGAGGCATGATAATGATGGAGCATTGTTTTCCTGTTACCATATGAACTCATTTACTGGAGTTTAAAAAGTTTTTTTCAATAGTATAGATGAGGACCACATTTGGTGTGAAATATCTACTAAGGTGTAGCTGTCAATAACTTGAAGATGTTTAGTTACACTTTTCAAAATTACTGTAAATGGATATATCCACAGAATCCTGCTCTTATATTATCTGACCTCTACAATTTTTAAATAATAGTTTATTTACCTATTTTCTAATTTCTCTGCTCCAACGTTGTGATCTTACATTTGTGCACATTTGAATGCTTGTTCTTTTCTTTAAAAATTGTTAAATGGATACATTCCAATCAGAAAATACCACCAATTCCATTAAGGATTAATTCAAAATATTGTACTTGTCACTTAAAAGGTTTTTTTTGTATAATTTTTAAATCTTAGTCTGGTGGGAAATAAGTAAAAGATTTTTAGTTTTCTGTGACAATAATTAATTAATTAATTAGTTAATTAATTAAGAGTCCTACTCTGTAGACCAGGCTGAAGTGCAGGGGCACAATGACGGCTCACCACAAGCGTCGGCCTCCTGGGTTCAGGTAATCCTTCAACCTCAGCCTCCTGAGTTGCTGGGACTACAGGAAGGCACCACTAAACCCCACTAATTTTTTAACAAAATGTTTGTGGATATGAGGTCTTGCTATGTTGTCTAGGCTGGTCTTGAATTCTTGGGCTCAAGCAATCCTCCCACCTCAGCCTCCAAAGTGCTTTGATTACAGGCATAAGCCACTGCGTCTGGTCCCAAAAGAACTTAGTTTAGCATTTTGCTAATATTGGTTCCAATTGGGAATCTGCAATTTCCTTGGATCTCTAGCATACTTCTTCCTTTATTTTTTTTAACATGTCAAAATGCGTGCTTAGTGGAAATGTACTTTTTGGTTTATACTGAGGAGTATGTTTCCAGGGGGTGATATGGTAACTGCCTAGACTCTGTTCTCCCCTGACACTGTGTGCCACACTCCCCACCCCCAGAGTGAAAACAATGAACATGCTGCTCCTCTTCCTCCCTCCCGAGCCTGGCGCTGCCTCTAGTGCACTTCAGGTGCATAACTCCTGACATGTGGATTAAGATGCAGTGATGATGTCATAAGAGCACATAAGCATGCTTAGGTAGATAAATATGTAATGGGTAAAAGCAAACACTCCATGGAAACAGTGATTCTATCCCTCATTAGACTACTGTCATGACAATACTACATGAGAAAATAATAGACAATTGAATATATGTGTTTAAAGAAGTCTATTAGACATTTTAATATTTGGCGACTCATTTATGGGGAACAATTTAAATGCTAGAGTGATATTTTGGGATGATAATTATTTAAAACAATGTAAGTATCTAACTTGTGGTATTTCATATACTATCTGGTACTGTTAGTTTTTGTATGTATATGTATATCTCCACCAAGATTGTGAATTTGTTGGGGATACCTGGGCTCTAAGTAGTTTTAATTCCCCACGTATGATAGGGGGTCAGTAACATTTATATCAAATGTTAGTCTTGGATTCACAACTTATTGGATGGTTCTGTAGATGATCTTCTGCATGTTTTCATACATGTAAAATTGGGAGAATAATATATTTTCCAGGCTATTCATACAAAGTTTATATTTGTGCTTTAAGTCTTGTAAGAATGATTTTGTAATGATCAAAATTAAAATAAGAATGAACATTTTAGCAATTTTACAACTGTCTTAGCATATGTATTTGAAGGTTAAGTTACAAAAGCTTCTGCTTTTTATTGGCATTTGAATCCTAGTTGTACCTGCTACTGCCTTGTACCTTTGGTATGATATGTAAATTTTCTGAGCCTGTTTTATCTCTGATAAATGAAATTTGTAGTTTTTTCCTGATAGTGTTATTGTGAGGTTAAATTTGATAACATATTTAACTCTTAGGGATATGCCCAAGACGTGGTAGATATTCAGCAGACATGATCTTCCTCCTCTGCTTTGGTTTTCTGTCTAGTTCTTGTGGAAATCTGGCCAATCTCACAGCCCCAGATAAAATGAGTCTGTCTTTAATTATGAGTGGAGAGCCCCCAAACCCAGAATTTATTTATAAAAACTTGTGTATTTATTCTTACATATTTAGACTTTATTCTTATATATTTAGACTTTAGTCACCTTCAAAATACTCTCTGTCTGATGCAATATACCTATCAAGATGCTTTTTCCTATATACCTATCAAGATGCTCAAAAAGTTTTTGAACTCATCAATTTTGATGCCTTTTAGTGCTTCTGTTGTTTTTTGTTTCATCTCTTCCACATCAACAAAACATTTCCCTTTAAAGACTTTTTTTCCACCAGGGAAGCAAGCAAACAAACAAAAAAAGTTGATCAGTGTGAGATTGGGTGAATAGGGAGGGTGGGGCACACTCCTATATGACTCCTCATGCTGTTTTTGGTCAAAAACTGCTGAATACTCAGTGCGGTGTGGGCAGGTGCGCTTGTAAATCACCCATCACAAAATAGGCAAACACGCTGAAAGAATCTCTAAAAAAAATTAACTGACACCAAACACAGTCTCTCACCGGTACACTAATGCTGATGGGTTTCCAGAACACTTACCTAGAAGGGGAAGCCTGTATTACAAGGTGCCCGTGCTCCAAAAAATAATTCCGTTTTTTGGGTCCCTTCTCATAGTATTTCCCCATGAACTCCAGACTTGTGTTTCTAGTCACCTTCAAGAGATCTGCACATTTATATTATATTCCTACTTTCTTCTAAAACTTGACATGACCGAAACCCATCCCCCCCCACTTCTCAACTCATCCCCTCCTTCCAGAAATATCTATCTGTTATTAAAATTGCCAATCTGCAGAAAGCAGTCCAAAGAGTATGGTCTGAGTTTTACTCCCTTTCTTTTTCTTGATCTCTCTTAATTTGTTGAAGTTTGGGAGAACTGATTTGCCATATCAAACTAGAAGGCCAAACATTCCTCACTCCCAAACAATGCCCAAAGGGTAGCAGTTGCTTGATGAGGTTGTCATCTTCTAGGTCTGGCCTACATCTTCCTATAGTCTGCAAAGACAAGACAGTCTCCTTGGAACATGCTGGGTTTACACTGGCTCGTTCTTTTCTGGCTTTTGGTTGTAGGCTCCTGGCCACACACTCCAATTTGAACATCTTATAATTCAGGTAGGCACAATACAATTGATTAAATTACGACTTTCTTTGTAGTGGTCATATTCCATGCCTGCCACCTGGATTTACATTCTGGGTTAGACTTGGTTGTTTTCCAGTTCCCCTACCCACACATTTACATGCATTTATTTTACTTGCCAAGTTTAAAAACAAAACTTGCCTCATATGGATTGATGATTTCTAGTTTTACTATGAGGGAAACATGTATGACATTTCACAGTTAAGTTTGTTATGCTAGAAAAAGTGCTAGATCCCTCATTGCTGAATATCACTATGGTTGTCTTTGAAGTACTCCCCTTGGGAAGCTATACACCGGCACCAGTGCCTCATCTGCCCGTGAAAGCAATTTTGGAACTCTTTTTCTGGAATGGCCATCAGAGCTGTCATCATATTACCTTTGTCATAAAAATGTCTTCCTTTCAATATTCCTTTATCTTTGGGTAAAGAAAAAGGTCACTGGGGGCCAGATCAAGTGAGTAGGGAGAGTGTTCTAATATAGTTATTTATTTACTGGCTAAAAACTCCCTCACAGACAGTGCTGTGTGAGCCGGTGCTTTGTCATGATACAAGAGCTCCTTCGGGACCATTTTTGCACACACCTTTCTCATGTCATGATTTTCATTTAAGATTTTCCTGTTTCCTTATTGATCTTTATTTGGTCTGCTATGCTTTTCACAGTCAGCTGATGATTTTGACACACAATTCAACGAATTTTTGCAAGTTTTCATCAATTCTGCTTGTTAATGGGCCTCCTGATCTCTTTATCAGTGACGCTTTCTCTCCCCTCAGAAAACTGTTTAATCCAATTAGGACACTGCTGTTTTCTTCATGGCATTAACCCCATAAACTTGGACTAACATGTCCCTGATTTCACATTCACTCTTACCAAGTTTAACAAGAAATTTAATGTTTGTTCATTGCTCTAATTCAAGTTCTGACATTCTTGCAATGACACACAAAAACATGCAACAGCAATAATGAACACCACTCAGCAAGACACCGTCATAAGTCAACACAAACACAGCTGTGAGATACTGATATACCAAGATTATGAAACCATACTGAGTTGTTTGTAGAATGCTGCCAACGTAAGTGCATGGTGGCAAGTTCACGAATTTAATTGTCGTACCTCATACAATGCTGCCAATCAGTCCATGGGGCTGTCTATTATTTATTAAAATAATAAATACATTATTTTATCTCCTATCTTGCATGTGTCCCATTACTTTTAGATCCAATGGTCCCATGCTGGATATTGTTACCTTTCAGCAGCATCGTTGTGGTGACTTTTGGTATCTGGCTGTTCTTGGTTGAAACTAACAGAAAAACAAACTCAAGTTAGCTTAAATGATAAGGATGTATTTTTTTTTTAACATATAAGATCATAAGCAGGAGAGTCTATGGTTGCTTCAATAGTTCTGCAGTGCCAGGGATCTGGATTGGTTTTCTGGAACTTTCTTGAACTTCTCCTCATGGTCACAACATAGCTACAACAGCTCTAAGTCTCAGGCTCTCATACAAGAGCATTTCACTCCAGGAAGAGAGAGGGAGAATTTTCCCCATCGGTCTTTTTATAATCAAGGGAGAGAAATGTTCCCAGATAACTCTCAGAAGACTTCCCTTTACATCTCATTAGCCAGGATTGGGTCACTTGCATGATGCCCTCATAGAAGTACAGCCAGGATGATGAGTATCTGCTGTTTTTAGTCCCTATATTTGTGAGTGAGAAGTAGAAAGATTGGGAAATCTCTTAAGTAATTAAATTCATTTTGCAACTGGGCGTGGTGGCTCACGCCTATAATGCCAACACTTTGGGAGGTCGAGGTGGGTGGATTGCTTGAGGTCAGGAGTTTGAGATCAGCCTTGGCACCACACACACACACACACACACACACACACACACACGCACACACACAAGATCTGGGTGTGGTGGGTGCCTGTGGTGGGTACCTGTAATTCCAGCTACACAATAGGCTGAGATGAGAAGTTTGCTTGAGTCCAGAAGTTGGAGGCTGCAGTGAGCTGTGATTGCACCACTGTACTCCAACCTGGGTGACAGAGTGAGTTCTATCTCTAAAAAAAAAAAATGTATTCTTGAGGAAGCTCCTTTGTCTTAAACCTTCTGTAATACAGTCCAGCCCAGCTCCTTTTAATCTGTTGGCTTATCTCCTATTTTACTGTCCCGTGGGCTGCTTAGTAACCCCAGAATGGACCCAGCTTGTCCCTGTGTTCAAGTCTTTGCTCATGACATTCCCTCGTCTTTGATTGTCTTCCCCACAGTCTCTCACTGGATGCCAGCGTAGACATCCACTCCACAGCTGCCTTTGTTCCCAACAGCTGTGGTTTCTCTTTTCTTTCCACATCTGCCATACTTTCTCCACACAATAGAGCCTGACCATGCTTGGATTTAGCATTTGAATTCTGATTACTCACAAGACCCCACAAAGGTGCAATTTGAAGGCATTTTGAACATTACTGAGGTGCAACCCAGCTCTCATCTGCTGCAAAGCTGGTGCACAGGGGTGAATTTTCTCACTGGGGAGTGAGTCATGCACTGCGTAGGATTTAGACCTCAGCGAGGCTTCAGTGTTCTTTCCTTGTTGTAATGTAGGCAGTGAGTTTTGTGAACTCATTACAAGCTGTGCTCCATTGTGGAAAATGGCTGTTAATCAAGAGATAAAACTTTAGATGAAAGTTGAAAAGGTAGTTAACTTTTGGTTTGAGGAGAGGTACCGGAAAAGGGCAATTCTCCAGAAAATGTGATTTACAAGATAGGGACTTAGAAAAATACTGGCACATTCTTGAGACTGTGGTATGGAGATTTCTTACCTTATATTGTAAGACCTTTGGAAGACAGCAAGATTTCTGAAGGCAAAAAGCAAATCCTACATTGTGGTGTGATGGCTCTGGGAAAAGAGAATTGAGATGAAATTGTAGCTCTGACTGTTCCCCCAAACTATGTGACCTTTGGGAAGATATTTGATAATGTGAGCCTTTAGTTTTCCCTTCCATAAAGTGATGGTAAAAATACCCACCTCACAGCTATTAAGTGGAATAATACCTGGGAAAGTGTCTTGTAAACTGTAAAACTATAGATGATTAAGTGATTACCATTATTTCTTTCCTTACAGTATCTATCATGAAAGCAGGAACTCAGAAAAGATTTATTTAATGAAAGAACAAATGAATGAATGAAAAGCTATCATAATAACCTACTACTAAGAAAAAAAAAATCTTTTCTTTCCATAATAGTGTCTCTAGGTTCTAAGGCATTTTATTTGCTTGCATTACTAAAATATGAAAATCAATAAAAATCATTACCAAGAATTAAATATCAGTAGATTATATCAACTTTAATATGCAGCTGAGTTTCTTCTTTGAACACATTGACTATTCATAAACTGCTGGGCCCACACTTTCTCTGTTTACAGCATGAGTAGAGCCCCTTATGTGCATCTCAGCTTTGTGGTTCCTCTGGGACTATCTATTATCCCACAGATCCATTATCATCTATAATTCTCTTTAAAAACCTAATAAAATTTACTGTAAGATGCCTGCGCTGTGTATTGTCTTCAAACATAACCTTTTCCACATCTTTCTTGAGTGTTGAGCTTTTAAAAGTGTCTGGTAGTATTGGGATAGCAGCTCAGTTGTGCTTCAGATTTACACCTCTCTGAGGTAAGGGACACGTTGCTACTCTTCTGGCTAGAAAGGGATTCGAGAACCATGGGAATGTGTGAATAGCTTCACGCTGCTGCTGGGTCAACTACATCTCATATGCAACAATATCATGAACTGAACTGGGTGTGTATTAAATGGTTTTGTTTTTCCTACAGCCAGTTATAGAAAAAGAATGCTTTCTCTTCCTCTGGATAACATACATTATTCCAGTTAAAACATTTGCAGGTATTTAAGTCAACCATGAACTAGTAGACTAGGGAAATCCTAGAATAGTATGGTAGGATGTTTCTCTTTCTCCTATAATTCCACTGCTACTCATTGGACATTATTCCAATAGTGTTGGCTTTTTTGAACTGAAGTTGACTTTTTTTTTCTTCTTCCAATAAGTGGTCATTGCTATTAGATCTGTGGAGTCATTAACTATTGTCCCAGCTCAGGGATCTTAAGCTTGTCCTGTTCGGTGTTTCTTGCTCCCTGTTAAATACAGCTTTCCCTCTAACTCTCAGTTCCAGTTTCCTGCATTTTGAGCTTATGACCACTCTAGAGCATTATGAGTCCTTGAGTGTGGCCACAGGGGAGGTTCTTAAAAAAAAATCTGTCTTTTGATATAGGCAGACATCACTTCGCCTGGGCTATCACTGGACAAGGTGTTGTGTAAGAGAGAGTGTGTTTTTCTCAGGCACCAGAAGACAAGAGGGGGTTGTGGGCTGAATAGTGGGTTGAACACCAGAAGGGACAGGATTGTGGTCAGAGGTAGAAGGTGATGTGATCACAGAAGCAAAGAGACAAAAGTGGTGTGAGGCAGGTCCTGAGGCCAAGGAACAGAAGCCTCTAAAAGCTAGAGAAGGTAAGGAATGGATTAACAAATTTTCCTTAGAACCTCCAGGAGGAAACAGCTCTGCTGACACCTTTAATTTTAGCCTAACAAGACTTGTTTTGGACTCCTGATATCTAGATCTGTAAGAGATTCAATTTGTATTGTTTTAGGTCAATTTTTGGCAATTAGTTCTAGCAGTACCAAGAACCTAACTTAGGCAGCTCTGGCGTGAGTAGCTTGGGTGATTCTTAGTGGTGAGCAATAAAAGTTCCTCTTTCTTCACAATCCAGGGCATTCCAGCAAGGTTGTAACAGAAGATCCTATTCCCTTCTCCTCACTGGCTCCTCTTGGGAAGCAGGGCCTCTCCCTCCCGGCCAACTCTGCTGGAATCAGGTGTCAGGAACCCTATCCTTCATGCTTCCTTCTAGTCTCCATTTTTTTACTCTTAAAATTTTTTCTTCCTTTTTTTCCCCCTCAGTAGACCTAGATGTCCATAAACCTTAGGCCAGAATCAAATGCAGGAGTTGTCTCCCTTCCTCCAATTCATGGAGGATTTAATTTTCAAATATTCCTTGGTGGAGGATGGAGATATTTATGTTTCATCCTTCTAATGTAACAAGAGGAGGAAGGTGAGCAAAGCAGGTGTATTTGTGCATGAAAACAAGCAAGGACATTTGTACCCTGCCACACAATGATGTCCTGGGATTCCTGGGTTTCCTTTCTTCCTTGTTTTTATTGCAGAGATGGAATTACTGCTTAGGTTGCATGCCCAAACTCTTTCTGCTACATATTTGATCACAAAAGAGAAAGATTTCATTCTGTGGGTAGAGCTCTGACAAATAATTATCTTCTATACTTTCTTGTCTGGGCAAAACTTAACCATAGTCCCGGTTTTATACCACAACGATGCATATATTCCAAGTGATTCCAAGTCAAAAGTAAGTATTATGTAAGAGTTGGGAAAAAAAATCTCGTCTATCCAAAGCCATAATTTCCAAATAAGACTCCTTTCTGAGTTGGCAGCATATATGTCTAATTTAGGCCTATTCTGAATAAAAGTGACTGAGTTATCAAAACTCCATTAACCTAATTTGTTTAAATGGAAGTAGTACCTTATGCTCAACTTAAGTAGAATTTAAATGAAAAGGAAGAAGAAATATAACTCTATGTAATTAAGGTGGCAGACCCCACTCATTTATAAAAAGAGAAGATGTAAGTCAACAAAAGAAACCTTGTGGTATAGTGTTTGGCTTTGAAAATGCTAAACAAATGGAAAATAGTCTAATGGCAACAATAACAGATATGTGATGCTTATTCAGATTCTTCGAATGCAAAATTTTCTGTATCTTTTTTCTCCTTGATGCACATCTCACTAAAATGCATAAATGAGTTTCATTTTGTCTTCTAGACTGTGGCCTAGAGTGTTAACTCCTGAGAGCCTTTAGTGGAACCGAAAGAAAACTCTGTCAATAACGTACATGCATCTAAATGCTGCCAATTTGAAACCTCATTACTAGGAGCCATAGGCACTGGAATTATCCTTGTCAGATCTAAGAAGGCAGGCAACCTTCCCAGCAGTCTCTTTTGCATCTCTGAACTTCTTTATCATCACATTTTCAGGGCTAGAAGTAATGGTGTGACAATTGCATGGTGCTCCCTCCTCGCTTCAATTCTGTTTCTAAGGGTCGGGATGACCTACGGTGTGACAAAATAAGCAAGTCGTTCAGTAGAGCCAGGTGTCCTTTGAGAAGCTAAGAAAAGGAATATGTCACGAAGTCATTAGTGTATAGTATATTATAAGCCTTGAATGACAGCTCTGAGTGAGACTATCCTGCTTGGGAGTCTGCATGTTCCTGCTGGAATCGCCCCATAGCAAACCGGGACCAACACATCATCAAACATCTGTGTCTTGTAAATGAGCAAGAGTCCACGGGCCTAGAAATTAGAGCGGGTCTTAGAGAGTTGATTAAAAATGGAAAAAAGAAGAGATGTATTTTGTGCTTCTTTGATTTAGGAAAACAGGATTCTTTATCCAGTCTGATAACTGCCAGGCTATTTATTTATTTATTTTTGAGTTGGGGCGATCTCACTCTGTCACGCAGGCTGGAGTGCAGTTGCATGATCATGGCTTACTGTAGCCTCGACCTCCTGAGCTCAAGAGATCCTTCCACCTCAGCGTCTCTAGTAGCTGGAACTACAGGCCCGTGTGACCATGTTTGGCTAATTTTTTTGATTTTTTTTAGAGACGAGGATCACTTTGTTGTCCAGGCTGGTCTTGAACTCTGGTCCTGCCTCAGCCTCCCTAAATGCTGGGATTATGGGTATGAGCCATCGTACCTGGCAATTTTAAAAAATTAAAATGTTGTAAGCTGATGTGAATTTTTATGGAAGGTGGCAGATATAGCTAGAAGCCTTCTGGGCCACCGACTTCTGATCACCACATCTACTCTGTGAGAAGCCAAATGAAAACAAACAGCGAAGGCTGAGGCGGAAGGATCGCTGGAGTTCAGCAGGTCGAGGCTGCGGTGGCCGGGAGCGGCCACTGCACTCTAGTCTGGGCGACAGAGTGAGACTCCAACTCAAAAAAAAAAAAGAAAAGAAACAGTAAATTACGCCTCCGGTATTGGAATTGGTTGATCCTATCAGCCTTCAAAATCTCCCAGTCACTAAATTTTGCCTTCTGATCATGGCCAAATTGCTGAATATTGGTTAGATGAGTTCTAGCTACCTTTCTCACCCTGAGATTCTAGATTCCATGTCTAGTGAGCCTTGGTCCCAGTTTCTGGCTAATTTTTTCTCTGTTCTCTGCTCACTACCTAGACACTACCTAGGAACCTGCCTTGGTCTTCTCCATCTCCAGCTCAGACTACGTCTTTCTGCCACAGCGATACCTTTCACCTCTGTTCTCCCTGGAGCATGTGGCATAAGCTGAACAAGATTAATAGATTAGGGTAGGTGTGGAGACTGGGGGAGAAGAGAGTAAGCCTCAGGTGTTAACTGCTGCTGGTCCTAAATCCTCAGTGAGCACTAGGGTATCCTGATCTTGGAGTATTCATATTCTTATCTAACCTCTTGTAGTTCTTTGTACCCCGAAGAAAATTTGTGATTTTAAAAAATATTATTGTAAAATAAGTAGAATCATGAGTAGAACACATTTCAAGCACTTTCTGCTCTAGTTACTTGGGTTATCTATTTGTCAGGATAGATTAGGCTGTGGTAACAAATGTCCCCAAAACTCAGTGGCTCAGATCAACAAAGGTTTATTTTTCACTCATGCAGAATGTGAATCATAGTTTGTCAAGGGGGTTCTGCTCTTCAGAGTCACTCAGCAATCCAGGTGACTGGGGTTTCACTATGTCACATTCTTCTAGATTGCTTTAGGGGAAGAGATGTGGTGAACTGTGCATCAGCTTGCAAAGCTTCCACTGGAAGAAACATATGTCACTTGATCACATTCGATTGGCCAGTACAATCCATGTTTATGTCTGCTTTGTGAACCAGAATACTTATCAATAATCTTAATGAGTCCTAGAGGTGGGCTTTGCCTTTTTGTGCTACCAGGTTCTATGGTTCTGCTATTGTTTACTGCCTATTTTTTACGAAACCTTTTTTTATATCTTCCATTTCTTTTTTACAAACGCCTTTCCAGCTTCTCTTTTATGAGTGAACCTCTCTTTCTTATTAATGATGTTCCTACCCCTGAAATTCCTCCCTGGACAGCCTTCTCCTTTTCCCTTCTTTTATTACAAAGACAAAAGGTCAACCTTTTTTCTCCATTGCCCATTCTGGATTATTGTTCTGGTTGCTGAAATTCAGCAATCTCTCCTCTTTCTAGCTATCTCATGCCACCCTCCTTCTCTTCTAGCTACTATGATATGCAAAACTCTGTGATACTGTTTTGCATTTGTTTTGAGACAGAGTCTCACTCTGTTACCCAGGCTGGAGTACAGTGACACCATCCTGGCTCACCACAGACTCAACCTCCTGGACTCAAGCAATCCTCTTTTATCAGCCTTCTGAGTAACTAGGACTACTTAGGTGCACACCACCATGTCAGCTATTTTAAAAAATTTTTTTATTGTTTGTAGAAATGACGTCTCACTGTGTTGCCCAGGCTGATCTTGAACTTCCAGACTCAAGTGATCCTCCCACCTCAACCTACCAAATTATAGGCATTACAGATGCAAGCCACCAAGTCTGGTCTGTGGTATTGTTTTTCTTACTCAATGAATGATACCTATCACTTATTATTAGGTCAGTGACTCCACAGTTCCTCACCTCTTTGATGCTAATGATCCTCCACTTCACTCCATCCTTGGATCTCATCATCTATCCCTACAGTCTCCAATTCTGAGTATCTCATCTCTCTGGTAATATCTTCAGTGGTGGCCATTTTACACTTCTTACCCTTGCGGATCCAGGTCTTCCTTCTCATCACAATCCTGTCTCTGCTCTTCTCCTGTTAACTTCCTCCTGATTTCACTTCTTCCCTGTCTATCCTATTTTCCATGGTCAGCCAACTCAGCAGTGCCTTTGCATATTCCCTAAAGTTCCGCGGGGATCTACAACTTGCAACTTCTAGACTGAGGGGTGCTGCTGGAGAGAGCTGCATGGGGTGTCTGCTGCAGATCCAAGCCCGTTCACTTCCTTCAAGTCGTCACTCCTGCTCAGCACTCCTTTTATTTCTGCCTGCTGACTCACTTCTCATCCCACGCAGCAGTTTTTCCAATCATTTTTCATTCTTTTAGAATCCAGCCCTGCTCCAGATATGGCCCTAAAATACCTTTCCAGTTTTCTCTCTCACTTCTCCCCAAAAAAGTTTGCTTTGTGCTTTTCCAGCTTCATCTGTTTGCTCAGCACTTTCTGCTTTCCAGTGAGCATAACCCCTCCTCACCCAAGCTTCTCGCCTCGGAAAGAGACCTCCATCTGTTGATGTTTATCCACGTGATTTTTATTGCCTTTTATGAGACTTAGCAAATACTTCCTTATTCTTGGTGCTTGTAAATGTGCCCTGTCTCCCCAGTCCCATTTCTACCCCTTAAAGGTAGGAACTGTACTGGTTTGTGTACCTAGCGTTTGTAGGTAGTGCCTTGCCCTTAGGTGCTTAGTTGATGTTTTGTGAATGTATTGGAGAAATAAATGGCAGTCAATTGTCTGGATGATGTTTTAAAAATTATTTTATTTTATTTTAGAACCAGGGGGTGCAAGTGCATGTTTGTTACAATGACATGTTGTGTAGTGGTGGGGATTGGGTCTCAGGTGGCCTATTCACCATATAGTGAACATTATATCCAATAGGTTAATTCCTGAACCCTAATCCTCTTTTCCTCCCCCCTTTTTTTGGTGTCCTCAGTTCTATTATTTTCATCTTTGCAGCCATTTAGCTCCTGCATATAAGTGAGAATTTGTGGTGTTTGGTTTTCTGTTTCTGAGTTAGTTCACTTAGGCTGATGATTTCCAGCTGTCTGGAGAAAATTTTAAAAATTTCCCCAGAAAGGAGTAAAACTAATATTAAAGCTAAGAATTTTTTTCAACTATTTTTTTTTTTTTTTTTGAGTTGGAGTCTCACTCTGTCGCCCTGACTGGAGTGCAGTGGCCGCTCCCGGCCACCGCAGCCTCGACCTGTTGGGCTCCGGCGATCCTTCCGCCTCAGCCTTCCGAGTAGCCAGAATTACAGGCATGCGCTACCACGCCCAGCTGATTTTTTGATTTTATTGTAGAGATGAGGTCTTGCTGCCCAGGCGGGTCTCGAACCCACGGGCTCAGGCAATCCACTCACCTCAGCCTCCCAAAGGCGCGGGATTACAGGCTGAGCCACAGAGCCCGGCTCAACTATTTTTATTATTTAAGTTTTAACGCCACAGTTGCAGTTTTGGGTGCTAGTCCTAACGGATTCAACACATTTGAGGAGTAGTTAAAAGAGTTATGTGAAGAGCCCTATGTCATGTAACATTCTTGAGTTCTGAAGTTCCTGTCTATGCTGGTAAATTAAGACCTATATTTCATTTCTCTCTATTTTTATCCATCTATTTAGTATCAGAATTGAGAAAGACAGTAGCTCGTGCATAACGTTTGGTCTTATAGCAAATTGGCTTAAATCCTGGTTTCCTAAAATATAGTTTGTTTAAAAGCAGATACTGCTTTTTTGAGATTTGCATGTAATCACTTATTCCAGCCAGAGTGTAGTCACTTGAGAAGCAAAATAGAAGATAGACGGAGAACCCAAGTGTCCACTTTATTTATTGGAAAGGCTAATATTGAAGAATGAGGGATTCTCCCATATCATATGCAGAATCACCGGCTCATCCAGTCACAGGCAGCACTGGGTCTGAGCAGGCCTCCCCACATGGGGCCTGTCCCTGTACAACTTCCAGCATGGAGGGGCAGAGTGACAGCATCCTGTGGTAGACAAGAGACACACATGCCTCTGACCTCTTTCATATCTGCTACAGGTGAGCTTCTCTGCCTTTTGAGGAGAAAAGTGAGAGAAGCAAAAAAAGGTGTGAGTGCTTAGGGAAAAATACCTCCCCATGGAAACCTAAGGCATGGGGTGAGAGTATTCCCACTGAATACTCCTGGACATGATGATATGATGTGCGTGCTCACAGGATGACCAGCGGTCATTAGTGATGAGCCACGGAGTCACTTCTGTCTCTGGAGATTCTTCTAATATTAACCTAATGGTGTATTGATTTTGCAACCTTGATTAAACACTATTAATACATCAAAATTAGATGAAAAACAATTAGCTTCTTAGCTAAAACAAATCGATGTACACTATTATTTTACTAGGTTCAATCATATAACACATAGGAATGATAACAATGCCTAATATAAGTAGTTAAATTGACAATTATGTTGGGAACTACAATGTCACTATGCAAAGTGAATACCTTATTGATGGGAGATGAATGTTAACACAAGAAATTTAACCAGGCCACACAAGTCCAGGCATCTTTTCACTCACAGTAAACATATTCCCTAAAACTTTTAATGGTGCATATGCATTATTTTTATTCTTTAAAAAAAATGTTTCTTCTTATTTACTACGTTTTTGTTATATATTATTTTAGTTTGGGCTGCTACAACAAAATACCATGGCACGGACTGGGTGACTTACAAAGGATGGAAATTTTTGTCTCAAAGTTCTGGAACCTGGGAGGTCCAAGATCAAGGTGCCAGTACATTTGGTGTCTGGTGAGAGCCCGTTTTCTGGTACTTACGTGGAGACCTCCAGCTGTGTCCTCACATGGTAGAAGGGACAAGGCAGTTCTCTGGAGTCTCTTTTTTAAGGGCACTAATCCCATTCATGAGGGCTCGGCCCTAATAACCTAAGCACCTCCCAAAGGGTCCATCTCCTAGTACCATCAACCTGGGGGTTAAGATTCCAACAAATGAATTTTGGGGGAATCCAAATATTCAGACCATAGTGCGTGTGTATATATGTACTAAAAAATAAGTTTATATATAATATATATATGTATTTCAGCTCCATGAATTAATCAGCCCAAATAATTAAACAACCAGTAGATTGAGGGAAAAATTGGTTTGATGGTTCAGTTAGTTGACAAGTTGTTTTTTGAACTTGCTGTTGCTTATGGTTTATTTTTATTTATTTGTTTGTTTTGCTCTGTTTTGTTTTGAGTCAAGGTCTTATTGTGTCACCCAGGCTTGAGTGCAGTGGCATGGTCATGGCTCACAGCAACCTCAACCTTCTGGGCTCAGGAGATATTTCCATTTTAGCCTCCCAAGTATCTGGGACTACAGGTGTGTGCCATCACAACTGGTTAATTTTTTGTAGAGACAAGGTCTTACTATGTTGCCCAGGCTGGTCCCAAACTCCTTGGCTCAAGCAATACCCTCACCTCAGCCTCCCAGAGTGCTGTGGTTACAGGCATCAGCCACCACCACCTGGCCTACTTTTATTTTTAATTGTGGTAAAAAACACATAACATAAAATTTAATTTACCACCTAACCATTTTTAAGTGTACAGTTTGGTATTGTTAAGTATATTCACATTGTTGTGTATCATATTTCCAGAACTTTTTCATCTTGCAAAATTGATTTTATATCTATTAAACAACAATTTCCCAAATTGCCCTCCTCCCTCCTAGCACCTAGCAACCATCATTTTATTTTTTATTTCTATGAATTTGTGAAAGTAGAATCATGTAATGTTTGTCCCTTTTTTTTTTTTTTTGAGTTGGAGTGTCACTCTGTCGCCCAGACTGGAATGCAGTGGCCGCTCCCGGCCACCGCAGCCTTGATCTGCTGGGCTCCAGCGATCCTTCCGCCTCAGCCTTCCAAGTAGCCGGAATTACAGGCATGCGCTACCACGCCTGGCTGATTTTTTGATTTATTGTAGAGATGAGGTCTCGCTGCCCAGGCGGGTCTCGAACCCTCGGGCTCAGGCAATCCACTCACCTTAGCCTCCCAAAGGCGCGGGATTCCAGGCTGAGCCACCGAGCCCAGTTATGTTTGTCCTTTTGTGACTGACTTATTTTCCTTAGTGTAATGTCCTCAAGTTTTATCCATATTATAGCATGTGAAAAGGATTTCCTTACATTTTAAAGCTGAATAATATAATGTTTTTATACATATACATATATATATTTGTTTGTTTGTTTACACATCCACATTTTGTTTACCCATCCACACCATCTAATAGTCATTTGAATTGCTTCCATCTTTTAGATATTGTAAATAATGCTGTTATGAACATGGGAGTGCAAATATCCCCTTGAGACCTTGTTTTCAATTCTTTTGGATATGAATCCAGAAGTAGGATTGTTGAATCATATTGTAGTTTTACTTTTCATTTTTTGAGGAACTGCCATACTGTTTTCTGTAGTGGCTGTACCATTTTACAATCCCACTGACAGTGCACAGGGGTTCCAGTTTCTCTACATCTTTGCCAATACTTGTTATTTATTTCTTTCTTTGTTTTTTGGATAGCAGTTTGGGCTTTACTTTAAGCCTGGCTTCATTAATTATATTCCTTTTTGGTTTCTAGTATCTGGTTTTACCATCTCCCATGCTTCTTTTATATTGTTACATATTGACTCACAGATTACTCCTCCACCTTTATTAGGTGTTGCCACTGTCTGTTAATAGTCTATATCCTGCTAGTTTGTTCATTTCCTCATTCTTTTCTCCAACAATGTTCAATGGTCTTGTTGAGGTCTTCAAGCACCTTGAACTTTTCTTCCAATTCCTTTTTACCCCACTGGTTCCTCGGTATTCTAAATTCTGTTTTTTTGCTCAGTATCCCTTAATGGACTCACTAACCTAATCTTAGTTTTATAGACTAGGTGCGGCTGATCTCACCACTTGGATCCAGACATGAGCACATGACCCAAGCCTAGCCAATCATAATATTCCATTTATTTAGCCACAGTGTCTGATTCAGGGGTGGACATGACGATCCAGATTGGGTTGGTATGGTTGAGGGAGAGGGATTCACTTTCTTTCAAGGTTGCTAAATGGGTAAGACTGTTCCTACTGCTGACCATTTTGGAAGGTTAGGGAGAACAGAGCCCAAAAAACAAGGCTGAGAGACAGAGATATGTTTCAATTCAAAGACCAGATATACCTAAAGGAACATTTATTCTTGTAATTTTTCATTTCATGAATCAGCAGATTTCTTCTAAGCCAAATTAAGCCACAGTCCTAATTCACTTTCCTTTTTGCTAGTATGGATATTTTTGAACGATATTTTGGCTTTCTTTTTCTATCTCTCTCATTTCTCTTACACAGATATTTTGCCACCTTCTATACTTTGGATCAGGCCAACTTGCCTTTTTCATATCTAAACTGTTAAATGCTGTTAGAGTATCAGGAAATACAAGAAAGCAAATGAACGAATGAAGTAATTTCAAGCAGGAATAAATGTTACAAAAAATACAGAATACGGGATTAGAGAGTAGCACGTGAGTAGGAGGTTATTTCATACAGGTTCAAGGAAAGCAGTTTTTTAGAGCCATTTGAATAGAGACTTGAATGAGATGAAGAAATTGGCCGTGCAAGTTCTCAGGGAGGAAACAAGAAACCCAATGGCTCCAAAGCACAACAGACTTGGATTGTCCCAGGAATAGTGGAAGGTTAGTGTAACTAGAATGCAGGTAAAAGGGAAGAAAATGAGGCATACCAGAGAGGCAAATCATGGACAGACCACACAGAATCAACAGTCTACTGGCATCTCTCCCTGGATTTGACATTGTCATGTTTAACAAGACATATCTGAAACTGAATTCCTTACATTTCTGCCTACCCACTGACTTCTCTTCTCGTTATTTCCTATCTCAGTAATTGGAACCACCATGTATGTAGGCACCTGAACGAGAACTGTCACGGTGTCATCCTCAACTCCTCCTTTTTTCTTCGTGCTTTCATCATATCAGTCACCAGTTCCAGTCAATTCCATCTCCTAAATATAATCTATATTTGCCCTCCATCCTTTCTGCCACTGCCTCAGCTTAGGCCTGTATCATTTCTCTATTGGGAGATGCAACAACCTTCTACTTCCTTCTTGTTCCATTGCAGTTTCTCCTTCATATCACTGCGACATCTCTAAGCTGCGGATTGGATTTTGTTACCCCATTATGTAACATCCTCTATATACAAGGGGAGACCCCAAACCCCAGAATTTATTTATAAAAAAGTGTGTATTTATTCTTACATGTTTAAACTTCAGTCACCTTCAAAGTACTCTCCGTTTGATGCAAAAACCTATTGAGAGGCTTTTTCCACTGCTCAAAACAGTTTCTGAGCTCATCAATTTTGTATTCCTTTTAGTGCTTTTGCTGTTTTTTTGTTTTGCCTCTTCCACATGGGCAAAATGTTTACTTTTGAGGACTTTTTTCATCGGAGAAACAAAAAAAGTCACCTGGGGCAAGATGGCATGAATAGGGAGGGTGGGACATGTGGGTTATGCCGTTTTGGGTCAAAAACTGCTGAACACTCAACACAGTGTGGGCAAGTGCACTCATAAGTCACCCATTGTGATGAGCAAATATGTTAAAAAAAATTTCACTGAATCTGAATGCAACCTCATACAACAATGCTAGCTGTTACAACAAATGCCCACGGATTCTTAGAACTACGAGGGGCCCACCCTCTAAAGGATAATTCTGATTTGTTTTTGTCCCTCCCCTCATATTTTCCATTTCCTATTTTCCACACTCCTTAGTATGGCATATAAGGTTCATAGTCTGGCCTCTGCCTACCTTTCTGGCTCCTTCTTTCTCTATTCCTTCCTCTGCTTGCTGCTCCCCAGATGCACTGAATGGATTTTTTTTTCCATGTGCTCTGCACACTTGGTTCTCCTTCTGGAATGTTCACTGTGAATTTGATTTTCCTGAATAATGCCTATCTTGAACATCACAACTCAAAGGTCTTTTCTTATCTATCTCTGTAGAACTCCATGTCTAGCCATTCTCTAGCAGTTTTCCCTCTAGCAGTTTTCATGTTGTTTTACAATTGTGTGTATGTCTACCTATGGATTGTGAACTCCTTGAAGGCGAATGACTTTGGGGGGGCGTCATTTGGTTTTTTCTCTGGTGCCTGGCATGGTATCTGACATATAGTGTTTACTCAAGAACTGTGAACAAATAATGGCATTTTAATCTTTGTGAGATTCTTCCTTTAGAAACACCTTATAATTCAATTAATTCAAGAATATAATGCTATTTTGGAAAGTAGTTTAGACTTTTATTTCACCATTCTATCTGTTCTTATTATATAAAAAGATTCACATGTATTTACGGATATATATAGGCACTAACACATTTTATCCATATATCTATGGGAAATCCATCTATAACCTAGTTGTCTAGCTTATTTAGGGCATTGGTTTCAAATTTATTCTTTCAATTAGCAAAGTCTACCCTTTATGGTGATTACTCCATGGGGTGCAAGCACAAAATTTAAAACTTCAATTAAAATACATAAAACAAAACAGCAGCAGTTAAAATAACATATTTGAAAAATCTCAGCTTAAAACTGTGCCCCAATGGGGAAGGGCAATTTAAAAAGATATATATGCACAGAAAAAAAAATGAAGGAAAAAATGTTGATTTAAAAATATTTTTTGTGTTATAGAAAACAGATGTGGATTTTTACTTTGCTCCTTTAAGCCATCATCTCTTATTCTGAGTACACTATCTCATACCTAGTTGTGTAAGTAGTCGATATTCAAACCATTGTTTAAACAAAATCGCTGAGAGATTGGGTCACTATCTTCTAAGTATTTTTTATGGTGGGCACAGTCCAATTACAACCAAAGAGTTCTGATAGAAGCCTGAAGATTGAGACTGAAATCCTTTATGGAGAGATCTGCACTTTTCTGTCACAGTGTAGAATTCTACTTACCCTAAAATTCTGACTGGCTTTGCCTTTCATGCTTTAAAATAACCAGAGATCTTTGCCTCTTATTTTACTGTAAATGATAATGTTTTAGTTTTTTGTTTAAAAGTAAAGGCTGAGTAGTCAATGAAAATATCTGAACAATGAAATGAGGAGACATAAATGTTGGTTAACACAGTTACGGGATCGGTGACAAGATTTTTATCTAAATATTTTAATCTTGGAAGGCCGAGGTGAGTGGATTGCCTGAGCCGATGGGTTTGAGACCTGCCTGGGCAACTTGGAGAGACCTCATCTCTACAATAAATAAAAAAAAAATCAGCCGGGCGTGGTAGTGCATGCCTGTAATTCCAGCTACTCAGAAGGCTGAGGTGGAAGGATCACCAGAGCCCAGCAGGTCGAGGCTGCGGTGGCCGGGAGCATGCCACTGCACTCCAGTCTGGGCGCCGGAGTGAGACTCCAACTCAAACAAAACAAAACAAAATAAAGCAAAACAAAAACATTTTAATCTTTAAAAAGATGCTATTCAAATACCTTGAAGGGAAGTAGGTTTTGTGAGTTCCTGGATAAAACTTCAGGTCACTTTTCGACTCTCCAATTAAATAGACATTTATTGAGATCTTGTTATGTGCAAGACCCCATGGAAGATAAAAGGTAGAATAAGGTATAATGCCTGCCTTCAAGGAATTTACACTCTGTTGGAGTAAGGAAATGTGTACATGAATAGAATGCAGGCTGGTTAAATGTAGTGGATTGCATATATGTGTTTATCTTGTATGCTCCTGAAATACCACTAGTATGAGAGTAAAAGAATTAAAGAAACATGAACTGAGATGCAAGCAGAATGGGAGAGAATAAAACAGCAGAGTAAGCAATTTTTAGAGGATAGAAATGGACAGAAAGGTAAACAGAGGTGGAAAGACTAATTCTAAAAACCTACAGAAGGTAATAGTAATGCGAAACGAGTCAAATATTACTACAAAATGCCAGAAAGTCTCAGAAATGGAAGACACTTGGTATCATTGAAGATAGAAATAAGGCACAGTATTGAAAACAGGGAGAATTGGTCAGATTTCTGTGACAAACAACAATAACTCCTTGGTTCTCTTTCCATCTCCAATGTTATCAGGAAGCAGGGATTTATTTTGTAAAAAAATCAAATAGAGAGGCTAAAGTAAGTGGTGGGACAAAAAATTCTATATATTGAAAACAGGAGGACTAAGGGAAAATCTCCATACTGAATGTGAAAACACTCTATCCTCCTGCCTGTAACTCCTTGGCTATAAGACTGCTTACAAGAATCAGGCTTCTATCCTCCAGGGACGAGAGTGGAGGATTTTCTCTGGAGGTCCTGAACTATTATAGGGTGTCTGTCCATATCTCTCTAAAGACGTTGATTTTTGGGGATCACTCATCTAAAGGACCATGTCTCTAGCCAGCAGTACAACCCACCAATTGACAAATTTCATCTCCATATATGTTTCCAAACAGCTTTTCATTGTTTTTTTACTTTTAAAAGTGAATGGGCAACAATTCACCAGATATCTGAGGAATGCCTCCAGCAAGAAAAGCAGAGAAGAGCAATGAG
Organism: Carlito syrichta; assembly: GCF_000164805.1. Classification (NCBI taxonomy): domain Eukaryota; kingdom Metazoa; phylum Chordata; class Mammalia; order Primates; family Tarsiidae; genus Carlito; species Carlito syrichta. The sequence goes on from NW_007059676.1 coordinate 1,016,175, forward strand.
AGAAAAAGAACCAAAAATAACTTATAGGAAAATATAGATAAGGCAGAAAACAGAAGAAATGCACCCTTCTGCCTCAGAGCCATTAATAAAATACTTAGAGAGTTGAGATAATATATTATGTCTGTGAACTAAGAACCATTAAAAAGATACTCGAAAAACAACAAAAAGAACTCATGGAAATTAAACTTCAATTAACCAAAATAATAACTAAAACAACAAAAGAAAGTCAGAAGTTAAGACCACTTCCCAGAAAGTGAAGGAAGAAAAATAAACAAAAATCAATAAAAGATAGGCACATTAAGAGACCAATCCAGAAAGGCCAATATCTGACTCTTAAAATTTCCAGAAAGAATTTAAAGACAAAACTGAGCAAAGACATCATATAAGAAAATTTCCCATAACAAAGGACACACATTTCCACATTGAAAGAATTCACTGAGAACCCAGCATGAGGACTGGTGAAGTAGTCACAGCCAGACTCCTCACAAGGAATTTCCATGATGACAGGGATATTAAGAAGGTTTTTTAAAATGCAGGAGATGAAAAGTAACTCACAAAGCATCAAGAATTGTAATTGTTTTCAACTTCTCAGAAGCAACAAAGGGAGCTCAGAATTCCATATTCATTCAAAATAAACAGTAAGTACACAGGCAAATGAATGCATCTTGTGTACAGAATATCAGAAAGTTTGCCTTCAGTGCTCCCAATGTTGGCAGAAACTACTTGAGACTTGCTCTAACAAAATGAAGGCATACCTAAGATAAAGAATGACATGGGAACTATGACACAGGGATTCCACGCAGGAGAGAAAAGGAAGGAAGAACCGGATGACAGCAGAATTGCACTACTGCAGGACAAAACAGTCTAGAGTGAAGCAGGAAGGAGGGTTTAGGAGGGCTGTGATAAGAAACTGCTGGTTTTCTTTCTAATGAGGATGATCAACTGATGATGTGCAGGTTCTTCCTTCCTTCCTTCCTTCCTTCCTTCCTTCCTTCCTTCCTTCCTTCCTTCCTTCCTTCCTTCCCTCCCTCCTTCCTTCTTTCCCTCCCTCCCTCCCTCCTTCCTTCCACCTTCCCTCCCTCCCTCCCTCCCTCTCTATTTCTTTCTTTCAACTTTGATAGCAAATAAAGTTAAAATAATGCTGTAAACAGTTTTTTTTAAATGTTATATGCTACCAAATAAATTGGTAAACATAGTGCTTTAGATATTGAAGAAGTAGAGATTTGTTCTGCCTAGAAAGCAGCTTTCAGGGAGGAAGATGATTTTGAAGGATGAATGTGATAGAAAGGGTTAGAGATTGATAGATATCCATGTACCCTTCTTTTGGAGACTCTCTTGCAGTTAGACCAGGCCCCTGTTACTGAGATGGGGCCAATGGGATGTATGCAGAAGAAATATACATTCTTTCCAGGCCTGGCCCTTAAATTAGGCTTGCAAGATCCTGTGGCCATTTCAGTCTCTGCAGCAGCAACCTTAAGAGTCAGATTCCAGATGGTGAAGGGAATGCCTGACTCACATCTTACTTTGCATGAGTGAGAAATAAACGTTATTGTGTTAAACCACTGAGATTTGGGGCTTTATTTGTTAACACAGCACATCTTAGGTATAAGCTATATGGGTTGTAAGAGGCAGTATAGAATTGTGATTAAAGGCTTCGATTCTGGAATCAGGCTGACTGGGCTCAAAAACTTGCTGCTGCCACTTACTAGCTGTGAGATCTTTGGTAAGCTAATTTTAATGTCTATGAGCTTCCTTTTCCTCATCTCTAAAATCAGGTTGTCAATAGTACTTTATATCATAGAATTGATGTAAAGTCATACAAAGGGCAACACCCCCCAAAAAGAAATTATTTTTTGGAGGGCAGGCCCCTTGTAGTAAAGTTTCCCCCACTAAGTATTCTAGGAATGCATCTGCATCAGTGTACCAGCTAGCGTAGTTGTGAAAAGCTGTGTTCAGCTTCAATGATATTTTTTGGAGAGATTCCTTCAATATATTGCCGATTGCATGATACATGATTTACACAAATAACCATTCTATACCACACTGATGAGTGTTCAGCAGTTTTTGACCAAAAATGACATGACTCCCATGCCCCTCCTTCCCTATTCACCCAATCTTATCCGATGGACTTTTATTTGTTTCCTTGGATGAAAAAAGTCCTCAAAGGAAAATGTTTTGCCATTGTGGAAGAGGTGAAGAAAACAAACAAAAAAATGGCAGAAGCACTAAAAGGCATCAAAATTGTCAAGTTGAAAAACTATTTTGAGCAGTGGAAAAAGTGTCCTGATAAGTTTATTGCATCAAACAGAGAGTATGTTGAAGGCAACTGAAGTTTAAACATGTAAGAATAAATACACAATGTTTTATAAATAAATTCCATGTTTTTTTTGGTCTACCTTTGTACATTAATATGTAAAACACTTAGAACAGTTTCTAGCAGAAGTTCTATGTAAATATTGGCAATTATTATTATCATTTCAAAAGCAGATGTCTTAGTCCACTTTCTTCTGCTATCACAGAATGCCAAGACTGAGTAATTTATAAAGAACAGAAGTTTATTTGGCTCTTGGTTCTGGAGATGGTAAAGTCCAAGAGCATGGTGCTGGTGTGGAAGCAGTCATGTGAAACAGAGACAGCAGGAGGGGCAAACCCCCTTTTATAGTAACCTGCTCTGACAATACGCAATCCACTCCCATAATACAGACATTAATCCTTTCATGAGTATTTTACCCTCATGATCCAATCTCCTCTTATTAAGTCCCACCTCTCGACCCTGTTGTGTTGAAGATTAAGTTTCCAATCACGAGTTTGGGTTACACATGCCAACCATAGCAGTAGGGACATAAGGAATGGTTTCAACATGTAAGAATAAATACACAATTTTTAAAATAAATAAATTCCATTTATTTCAGGGTTCTCCCCTGTAAAGGCAATTAGGGCTGATATAACTAAGTACCATAGGCTGGGTAACACAGGCTTGTAAACAACAGAAATTGGTTTCTGGAGGCTGGAACTCTAAGATCAAGGTGCCAATATGGTTGGGTTCTAGTGAGGGTTATCTTCTGGATTGTAGTGTGCAGACTGACTTCTTGTTGTATCCTCACGTGGTGAAAAGAGAATGCCCTCTGAGATAAGAACATTAATCTCATTCATGAGGGCTCTACCCTTTGGTCCTGGTAACCTCCCAAAAGCTCCATCTTAATGTTGTCACTCTGAGGTTCAAATTGTAACATATACATTTTGGAGGAGTACAGCCATTCAGACCACTGCAGGTATGTAAGTTAGTGTATTCATTAGAGTATGATTGGGAAGGAGACACAGTAAGAGTGACATGAAATAAAGGATTTATTATAGGGATTATAGCTCACATAATCAGGGGAGCTGGAGATGTGTCTATGGATTAATTCTTATGTTTCTGTGGTGGACATGATGGCCAGTAGGATCAATGATTGGGACAAGAAACTGGATCTAAAGAGGGAGGAAGAGCAGACAGATGGGAACCCAAATGGGGACAGACTGGAGCCTGCATCTCTCACCACCTTCAGCCTTGGTGTGAGTGCTCTGCAGAAGGTGCAGAAGAGGACCCACAGATCTGCATCCATAGGTGTGAGTGGCAATGAAATGAACACCAACACCAACTCACCTTCATGACATGATGGCTCCTGTTAAACTTCTGACTTCCTTGGGAATGTTCTCTTGTAGCCAATGAACCCAGACTCACACAAGGAAAAGACTTTGGGAAATGTCAGTCCAGATTGTAGAGAGGCTTAAGACGCCATGCTGACAAATTTGGGCTTTTCTATGATGACTGTGGAAGGCAGCTGAAGACGGAAAAGAATAGATTCAGAAGTGAAAGAAATGGGACCCCCATCTAAATTGCTTTTGAGGATATTTATCTGTTGTTAGAGTTGACTTTATTCACAATTTATTGTACACCTACTGTGTATTTATAAAGCAACTTTGCCTTGTTTTATTACCTGGGAAGGCCCACTGCACTTGTGTTTTTTTCTGTTCATAAAGAACAATCTTTATCACAAATGCATGTTGATAATGCCAGGGACAAAGTGTGTTAGACATAGTGGATACAATTCAGTGTCATTTTTGGTAGAATAGTAATAATACCATCTGATTTTAAAGTGCTTTGAGGCCTTTGGAGGAAATGTATTACTGGATGTAGGTATAAAGTTAAAAAGGAAATTCAAGATGAATGATGCTTATATGGTGATGGCTTAATAATGTGTTTTGGAGGGACAGGTGAACTGCAGTGTTTGAGAAAAATGGATGTTCCCACTTAAGGGTGCAAGCTGTCTAAGTTTAATCATTTTAAAGAGTAGTTTGCCTGTTTGGCTGTGCTGCAGACAGGGGTGTAGTGACTCTCCAAATAGAAAAAATGGCTTGCAACACGATTCTTATGGCTCTGGACTCATCTTCTCTCATTTGAAATTCTCTTCTTCTTCAAGGTCCACATTCTTACCATGCCTTTCTGAATGGTTTCATCATTCAGATGGTATTCTTTCTTAATTTTTCAGGTATTTGGTCTTTAAAAATTATTCTTGTTATATATTGTTATCTTTACACTGGGAAATAGAGTCAGAGAAAGAGTCAAAGAGGTCTAGGTTAGAATCCTGGTTCTTCACCCATTGTGTGATCTTGGGCAAGACATTGAATATTTCTTAGATTTAATTTCAATTTCTCAAAATTTTGTAAAATTGCATTGTAGAACCTATCACATAGGAATGAAGTGAATTCCAATCTTCTCCATTCTGCATTTTCTTTCTTTAAATTTATTGCCATATCCTTAACTGGTTTCAGTCACTTATAAAACAGTCATTGTTGACTTCTCCTCAGCATTTAGCACAATGTCTAGCTATGGCTGTTCAACACATCGTCATGATGAATAGATTAAAGATCATAAAACAACCCACTCTAGTTTAGTTTCCTGCTGGAGAATGCTGCTGGGAATGGGCAGATTCTTCATCTGAAGATGTAAAATGCACCTTCAGAGATAGTTCTTGTTTGATAAGAAAATTAACATCAGCATCACAATGGAGTTTCTATGGTACTGTCCACTGCTGCAGGTTAACCACAATCAAAAGTACTTTTGAAAGAACAGAGAGGTGCTTTTGTCCCTAGTTTTCACTGGGGCCCAGGGAATGCTTTCAGAAGTAGACTTGATGCAGCACTGACTCCCAGAAGTACACCTTCCTGTCTCGAGCAGAATAGCAAAGTGAAAGCAGCCTTCTGAGAGAGCTTCCTCCCATGCTGGGCCCCACTGAAAGACCATTATTAGCCTCACCAACTCATGTCCAAGTGGCATCAATCATTTGGGTCACACAATGCCTGACTGTAAATTATGACATTATCTCTGAGTATGAAGGTGATAATAATAATAATCATTTTTTTTTTTAAATCTCCTGACATGGCCCTGGCAGGCTGAGGACCTTAACCAGATCTGTCATATTTACTCTGAATATGAAAGGCTTGGTTGTTCCTTTGCAGGCTCATACATCATTGGACCTGTCACGGGTTTTTGTAGGACCAGTTGACATAGCTCAGAACAGCAGCTGCTGGATGGCTTTGGGGAGCCTGACTCAAGAAACAGTTGCTGGGGTACAGGGACCGCAAGCATTCTGCCAGAGACTGACATCCTGTTGTGCTGTCCTACCACTGCCCTCAGTAAGTCACATCGAGGAGTAAACTGCTGTCACCGAGATGAAAGGCCCCCTTCCTCTGATCTCTCCACTACAAAATTACTTCAGTGCCACACTGTATTTTATGTCAATACCTATTTTATTTTTCAAAATTGAAAAAGATATAAGTACATTGTTCCCTGAATTCCTGATGCTCTGGGTAACCTAGCAACTGAGTATGCCACATAGCACACAACAGAACATTATCATGCACTCTGTTCAACTAACAAGCAAGCAGCACAGATTTCCCTTGCAGATGATTTAGGCTAAATTAACGGTTAATAGTTGCTATTAATATTAAAAATAATAATAACCTCCCTTTTTCATTTCTTAGAACTAGATTTGTAGGGAATGATGCTTGGTTCTAATTGTACATGTGGGAGAGCGTCTTGCACCGAGCCTACATCTTGCAAGCGATTTGCATGGGATTTAGGTAGCCGGCAGCATGCTGCAAAGTGATAATCACATGAAACAGGAGAATACATTCAGGACATTTGGAAACCATGCGAAATGTTCATGACTCATGCCTTCCACCTCTGGGAGGACGCTGTCAATAAGGGGCTTAAGTGCATGGATCAGGTTGTTTAGCCAGGCTGACATTGCTCCCAGTCCTCCCAGAAGCCCTCTGGCAAGCAGCTCTAGGAACAAGAATAGAGCTGGAACAAGAGTCAGGGTCAGAGAGAAGTTCAAGAAGCTCTGACCTGAAAGAACACGGGCAAGGTCACGGCACAGAGCAAAAGTCTGCTGCAGAATGGCAGAGGTTACAGGGAAGAGAGGAAAGAGTACACACAGAGGTTGGGCAGAACAAAGGAGGGGAATCGGGACATGTCCGGTAACAAAGAGCAGGGACTGTTTTCTGGTAACAGACAGGAAGTTCAAGAGTTGGTGGACAGGTGTCCGAAAAGGGCTTTTGTGTCCTCTTTTCTTCACTCTAGACTTCCTCAGGAGTTGACCCATCTATTCGTGTTTCGGGTAAGTCAGTGACTTAGTTTAAAACACACACATGCGCACAACACACACACATTTTAATTAATGAGGCCTTGTGAATAATTCACTGCTCACTCTTTCTTCTTTCCCTCCTTTACAAAGCAATCAGTTTAATTTGGTAGCTTCTTTCCTCAACCTCCAGAACTTTAAGAAGTCTTTGCAACTTTCTTAGAACTCAGACCTTAAAAAAAAACCATAAAAAGTCCTGCTGTTTCTTCCCTTAACTAGTCACCTCAATCTGAAGAACTAAGGGCCTTTCATTTTGAGTATGTCCTGCTGCTTTTTAATAATCTACGAGTGAATTAGGCATTTTCGCCTTCAGGTTACAGTTGTTGCAAATAATGTTTCTTCCAATCATGAAGAAAATATTTTAATACTTTCTGAGACTCTGAACAACCTGTTATATGAAAAGTGTGCTCAGCGTCTCATCTAGATTGAATTAACTTCATTTGCAGATATCAGTATAAAGTTGGTTCTTGAAATACTGTTTTTTTAAAAAAAAATAGAACAAAAATTAAAGAGCACATCTTGTTTATCAACAGGCTAAGTGATTTTACTTATTAAGATGCATTTTGATATTGTAGTCAGAAACAGCCCCTCCTGTATCTGGTTTCTAAGTGCTTGCAGATTGTGCCGATTAAATAGCGAGGCATTTGGTTGCACTCCTTGCCACTGGGGAACTGACAGGACACTAAATATCATTGCAGTGCAGCAAAGCATGGAGATGCTCCAAGAACAGCCAAGCTGAAAACATGAATACCATGCATGAGCATGAGTTTTTGACTGGTTGGCAGAAGGGTGATGGGAATCTGGGAATCAACAACAATCTGAAATTGTGCAGGGTTTAGCTCTGCCAGACTTTAAGAACAGTATTTTAGAAAGTGGAGAACTGGTGTGGCGGTTTTTCCATGAACACATAGACAGATTAGCTGCTTTCAAAAAGGCCACATTAATGCATTTGTGCCCAAACACTTGTAAAAGCCAGACCACCCACGGGGAATGTGTTCTTGTCAAAGCCTCAGTGGAATGACCTGTGTATCCGAGGATTTCTGTTGCTGAGGTGATGGGATGGGAGTGGGAGAGATGGCTGTCTTCTGCATTTGCAAGAGCCCTCAGGGCAGTGGCACAGAAAGGGTACACTCATCAGAATGCTAGAATCTATCTATGAATTGTTTCAGATATGGAGTTTTAGGGAGGGTGTGACTGTAAAGTTTGCTCCAAAAGATGTTAACTTTTATTTTCCCTATTCTAAAGTGCTTTCTGTTAGAAGAACATTGATAGACTGAAAAAAATGTCAAGAGCAAAACTGAGAAATCTTAGGATAGATACTGAAGATAAGGGACTGATATGCTAGTGGTTTTAGTGTATTGCAGCAAAGTCAGGGATTGGGCATGTTACTGTCAATGAGTGGACACAGTAGCCCCCGCCTGTAATCCCAGCACTTTGGGAGGCTGAAGCAGGAGGGATACTTGGGCCCAGGAGTTTGAGACCAGCCTGAACAACATAGCAAGACCTCATATCTACAAAAAAATAAAAATACAATTAGCCAGACGTGGTGGCACGTGCCTGTAGTCCCAACTACTTAAGAGGCTGAGGTGGGAGGATCACCTGAGCCCAGAAGGTTGAGACTGCGGTGAGTTGTGACCATGTCACTTTACTCCAACCTAGGCAACAGAGTGGGACACTGATTCAAAAAATAAATAAAGCAAAAATAAAGTAAAATATAGAGTGGTTTTAGAAAACAAATTTGAATTTTATGAGTTTTTGTTTTGTAAAACATCTAAGATGACAGATATTGCAAACACAAGAGAGTCCTTCAGGATCATATGTGGACAGACCAAAACATGCTTCCCACAGGCTTACAGGAGGATGCTCTAGGCAAGTGAAGGGATCCCCTCACCCATGACCTGACATTCCTTCTGCCCAAGGCACAGTGGATGGCCCAGGCCATACCGCAGTTTTACATTGAGAACTTGGGAATACCTCTTTAGTATAAGGTGAGGTATGCATTGTTTGCTCTCAGTGAATCTTTATACTTTTTAGGCTTGAGTACTGCTTGCTCCTCCCACAGATCCCTTCTACCCCAGACTAGCAGTGCCCTCAGGCCCTCATTAATATTAAGGAGTTAGCGATGTCACTGAGAGCCCTCTCAGTCAGGTATCTAGGAGTATGTCTTAAAAGCAGAATTCCCCTATTGGGAATATACCCAGAGAAATTCAAATCATTCTACAAAAAAGATACCTGCGCATGTATGTTTGTTGCAGTTCTAATCACAATAGCAAAAACATGGAACCAAGCACGCTGCCCATCACAACTGGACTGGATTAAAAAAATGTGGCACATATATACAATGGAATATTAAGTAGCCATAAGGAATGACAAACATATGGACTTTGCAGCAACTTGGATGGATTTAGAGTCGATCATACTCAGTGATCTATCACAGAAACAAAGAACAGAGTACCACATGTTCTTACTAATAAGCGGACCTTGAACAACTATAATACTATAAGAAAGGGATTGGCAGTAGTGGGAAACTGTTGGGGGCGGGGTGGGATTGGCAGTTGAGGGCAACTGCTAGGTGAGGGAGGGGCATATCTCCTCAACAAGAGTGTGTGCATAATCAACGTTTGTATACCTAACCCTGAATTGTACCCCACATCTATATAATAAAAAAAAGTAAAAAATATAGCAGACACTTAGGGCTGGCTCACGCTTGAAATCCCAGCACTTTGGGAGGCTGAGATGGGAGGATTGCTTGAGTCTAGGAGTTTGAGACCATCTTAGGCAACACAGTGAGACCTCGTATCGACAAAAAATGTGAAAATTTGCCAGACGTGGTGGTTGCACCTGTAATTCCAGCTACTTGGGAGACTGAGGTGGAGGATCACTTGAGCCAGGAGACTGAGGCTGCAGTGAGCCGAGATCATGCCACTGAAGTCTAGCCTGTGCGACAGAGTGAGACACTGTCTCAAAACAAACACCTCCAAAAGCAAAACAAGCAAACAAACAGTAACAAACAAACAGGCAGAGCTGGTATCATTTAACCCAAAGAAACACAACATTAATGCTAGAATTCTTGGTATCCCTAGTGAAGGGGATTTATTTTGATGGGGACAACCTCAGTATCCCTGAAATTGTTTCATTCCAGTAAACTGTCTACAAGCATAACTACACTCCGTCTTTCAGTGGAGTGCCAAAGGCTTTCCAGCACATTAAATGATTCCAAGTTTTTCATTGGAACATTCAACTTAGCAAAAATGTATAGTCCTAAGTGTAGAATTTTGTCTATTTACAGATGCTGTCCTGCTGTATTTAAAATTTAAGTTATTTGATAAAAGAAGGTAATATTAGGTCAAAACCACTTTTAGTAAACACATCTTGATACAGACATTGATAGGCAATCTATATGTCATATAATTTTACTCTACTAGGAGTCACTATAATAACTTAAAAAAGTATTTGACGGTATTAGTGGATCGTGTAATATATTTAAACATTTCTTAAAATAGTACAATATTTAAGTGATATTCTTTCTTACAAATATGATTATGGTTCAATTCAGAAAACAACTGGCAACCTCAAAATAAAACAAAAAAGCCTCTTATGTGATCTCAAATTAGATATTATGATTAATTATGTTAAAAATCAGTGGTCCTTATTTTTCTTCATCCACTCCCCAGTCTTTTCTCATTTTCTCCTTTTGCTGCCTGGCTCACACTGGAATGGGTCAGATGTATTCCTGCAAAAGAAGAATGCCAGTACAACACTTCCACCGCAGAGGGCAGCAGGTGGGCGGGGTGGCTCCGGCCCCGTGGTCAGTATCCCGCCAAGGGTCCCACCGCGTGGGTGTGAGCGGCGGGCGTCCTGTTCATGGTGGCCATGAATTCTGCTGCAGTTCAGTTCCCAACACGACAACTTCCTTTTGCCACTTTGTGAATGGTGTGTCTTGCAATCGAAGCGCGGCAGTTCGTCTGGATTTTGTGTCATGACTGAAGATACACGACACATCAGGACCAATAGTCTTCAGAAAGATGTTGTGTGAGATGCAAATACAGGGCACTGGCAGGGCCTGCAAGTTGAAGAATCCCTCGTGCCATGTCCTGGGAGCCCGGTGCTCCTGGCTGGGAGAACTGACTATATGCCCCCTTCATGAATAATTAAGCGCCTTCTACAGGGTCCTTCCTGCAAACCTAGCGTGCAGTGGACATCAGAAGGCTTACTGAGGAGATTACCTTTCTTTCTCATCAACATAAAGATTCTGAAACCATTATATATATATATATATTTTTTTTTTTTTTAAATGAGAAAAGGAAAAACGTTGAATAAGGAAGTTAGAAACTGTATTGTATTGAAATACTTAAAATATATGTAGAGATATTAGGAAAACTTAGGAGGCATTTTGTTTCAAAAGATAAAACGCCCACCCCCGAGTTAAAACGAGCTTTCGTCATCATTTTTCATGCATTTTTGAATTGTAATTACAAAAGTGCTAATGATGAGGTAATTGGCTGGTGCCAAGAACTTATTAATTCACACTTTAAAAAAAATGTTTCTAGTTTCTTTTATTCAGGGAGCACCAAGCAGCATGTAAACACTGGCACAAGCTAGAGATCTGACTTCCTAGTTGGGAGAACAACTTTGGCCTTGTTCTTTCACACTGAGCAGCTGGGAAGTGCTGTCCAGTGGTCCTGTGTGTGTGTGTGTGTGTGTGTGTGTGTGTGTGTGTGTGTGTTTACATGGCTTCTATTAAGAGATACTTATTAGTCAATATATTTAAGTTTATGAATATTTAAAAATAATTTACACTGCTATAACACATACTGATTCATAATTCTTGGTGATCTATATCTTCAAGGAATTGCAGATATAAGTCCCGTTTTTTTCAAGGTGGTTTTATTTAAAATGTTAACAACAGCAATGATCAAAACAGAAAACAAAAGCAGTCACAAACAACAAAGACTACTCCAGTCCAAACACACACACACAGGCATTCATCCACAGATGAAGGCTTGAAGTCTTAGGTGCTCAGGCACAGACAACAGACAACTGAGCTAATCTGTTATCTGCAGAAATCAGAGGAATATTGTGCTCTGGTCATCTCCCCACAGGGTCATTTGCTTGGCAGTAGGACAATGTTAGACACATGCTAACGGGGTTAATTGCAGCCACACGTAGGTTTTCTTTTTGGATGACAGGCCGCCTACTTAAAATTGATCCACACGCTGTCGGGGGACTAATTCTGGGCTTCCTTTCAGCCTCATCCTCATCCTATGACAGACTGCTGCTACCTACAGGCCCTTGGACACACTTGCTTGGGTTTGTACGAAGTGTGGGAACAGACACAGAGCCGGGTCAGAGGGCACGAAGCCAATGTCGCTACATGCATGTCTGTGCTTTTGTGCTGGCCCTGGCCTCGTCCTACTTTATGCAGATTTCACCTCCATGAGATCCAGATTGTGCCATATGGGATTCCTGTGTATGACTTGCGAGGACACATGCCTGTGGGAACTATTCTAATGAAGGGCCAAGTCAGGCACTGCTGCCTGAACAGTTGCTTTTCCCAGGAGATGGTCGCACACAGAGGAGAATTTTTGTAAGGGGGGCTAGGGGTTACATCTGGGGGCAAAGACATTCTCAATGTCTGGGAAAAGAGTTGTGTGTCTGGCTCTTTACAGAATGTGGGCATGGAAATTGGAAGTTTTAGGATAGATTTTCTGCATAAATTTTTTAAAAATTCTGTTTCCTTTGTAATTCTTTTCCCCTTATGTTTTCCTCCGTTCTGCTCTTTTTTATTTTATCATTTTGTATGTGTGTGCGTGGCCTTGTGTATATCCCTTTATCATTTCTGATGTTTGCTTTCCTTCCATCTAATTATGCTTAATTTTAAAATGTCACGCTTGGATTTTCTCTCCGATGAATTCTGTTGCTTATCTGTTCCTTCAAGTCACATTTCCTTTGCTGATTCCGTGTTACTTTATCAACTTTCATATATTTTGAAGCTACATCTCTTCCTCTCTTCCTTCTCTGTGTTATAACTTTGTATAATTTTATTCCTTAGCACTGAAGCTCCTCTGTCTTCTTTTTTTCAGATGCTGTTGCTTGTAAATCTTTCTTTGTTGAATGGTTTTATTTAATTATTTTTAATAGGGGCATTCATTTTGTAGTTACTAAGTAAAAAATAAAAGCAACAGGCATTCTTTTTGTTTTTCTTCTCTGTTTTCTGTTCAATCTTCTCCACATCCTTACCCCAGTTTTATAGCACTTCATTTTTATTCATCTTTCGCTTTCAGAAATAATTCTTATTTTCTGTTTTGTGAATGTGCCTGTCTCTAAATCTCAATTTTTCTCAACTACTTCTCTTTTTACATATGTATTTCTTTCCTCTGTCTAGTTTAAGTGAATGCCTTCACTGATTGCAGTTTTTATTTTGTTCTGTTTAATAGCTGTCACTCTCTGCATAGTGCTACTTTTCAGAGCTTGAGATTGAGTCTTGCATATAGAGAGGGAACAAAACTTGGAGTCAGATGTTCTGGGTAGATCAGTCTCGGATCTGACTCAATCTCTACTAGTAGAGTCACTTAAGTTCATTTCTTTGCTCACTTATTTGTTAATTACTGAATTCAGTTAAAATGTCTCAAACTCTACTCTGTGGCACCAGAGTCCTAGATAAATACTTGCTCACTTGTGTCTGTGATTAGCCTGATCTTGGAATTCTTCATCTGAAGTAACATTCTTCTAGGTTGGGTGATTAATTTTGGTGGGCATTCTCCTTTTTTTAAAATAAGAAAAACAATTATGCAAACATGATTATCTTCCTGATGAAAACTTTAAAAATTATCCATAGAAAAGAGTATTGAGAATTGAGACCTACAAGTTTTCCTCTGGCTTATATTTTGCAACTTTCCTGGACTGAGCCAATGTTTGTTCCCAAGTAACCGTGGTCTTTCATAAAGACATCCATCCCTGGAGTTAATTTTAGTTGTATTTATAGCTGAAGGTGAAATGATAAGTAGGACTTTTCTCACATGTGGGTGGTGTGTTTCTGCAGGTGCTCAGGAGCTCCTTGGCTTTCTCAAATACCTATGTGGCTTACACCTGACACTCTGCCGTTAGAAAGTCATTCCTTTTTTTTGAGACATAGTTTTGTGTTAAAATACAAATACTCCTGAGAGGGTAATGTATTTGGCCATTAGTGCCTCAAAATGTCTTTTCTCCTAAATAATACATTTTGGTAGCTAGAGGAAGTCAGTTTTAGGGGAAACATCAGAAATTGTCAAGAAGCTTAGCAATACTAAAGACACAAGATATTGGTGTTTTGGTACTAACAAAGCAACTACTTGCCATGGAATGAAATCTCTCATCATTCTTCATCATCACAGTGGTTACAGGTCCTGGCTTATATATGGTGAACTAAAATAATTTTTAATGGCACCTCCTTTCGCATCTGAAAGTATTCCAGTTTGATAAAATATATGTTCGTCCTACTTTTAGGTACCATGACAGAACAGAGGAAGTAAATGAGAGGAATTTAAGACACAAGGTCATGATTATTGCATTAATTGTTTAAAAATATTTTATATTATTTTATGTATTATAGCTATTTTTACTTATTGCATATTTATTACTATATTTTCTATTTATTTCAATTATTCTCTTTGATTCTTCACACATCATTACTACTTTCTGGTATAATTTATTCCATGTTGGGCATCTCTTCCTAGGCTGTCCTAAGAATAGACATATTTCTCCAGCTCTTTTATCAGATGCCCTGTGAAAGACTAGTGCCAAGTCTTCTGTGACCAAATCAAGAGCAGGAGATTAAGGAATAAACTTGTGCACCTGCCATTTATGGGCTTTGTGACTTTGGACAAGTTGCTATGCCTCTCTGAGCCTCAGTTTTCTTTTCTATAAAGTGGAGACAATACTATTTGCCTCTCAGGGGTATGGATTAAATTAGATAATGTGCACAAAGACCTGGTGCAAAGAAGCAGAATGAAAAGATATGATTTCTTTTTCCTGTATGATTTCACTTAAGGCAGATGATTTTTTTAAAGAGAACCCTCTCTATAGAGTGATATTATTATACTTCACTGCATTAGTGGAATTATTCAGTTTTTTAGGGAATCATCATCCTGGTGCTGGTTTACTTCTGATTCTCCTTTTCCAGAATAAAGTCTGTCATTCTGGATACTGCCTTAGAATATTCAGGAGGTGTGGAAGCATTCTTTTAAGTTCCACCAGGAAGCAATGTTACTGAAAGTCAATTTCTACCCCAAAGCACGGATTTCTCCAGAATTTCAGGAAAATGCTCATGAGCACAGAACAGGCATAATTTTCTTTTCTTTTTTGGAGAATACTATTTTAATTTTTGTCAGAAAAAAACTAGTTAAATGGATAAAATATTAACACATGATACCCAGAAGTAACTAGCATTTTCAATTAAGAAAATTTCTAAACAGTTATCACTATTTTACTTAGTATGCATGCTTATTTTACAGTGTTTATTGAGGAACTATTACTGTATTAGCCGCTAGGACATCCATAACAAATGACAGGCATCATTTTCATAAACAAAAAAGAAAAAGAGGAATCAGACTTGAATCCCAACCACCTTCCTGGATTTTGTGAGTGTCTTTGGGAGGCTCTTACAGCCTCTTCAGGGCTTTAGTGAACAGTGCTAGATTTTCAGCCCGAGAATGCTAACACCTTTGCTCTCTCTTCCATCACCTTGACTGCACTCCAATCATGTTTCCATCAAGAATTTTGGAGGAAAAAAATCAGCCTTTCCCCCCCTATTTTTAAAATTAACTAGTATTTAATGTGAAAAATGTTCTAAAATTTTCATTTGAATTCAAAATACCTGTCAATGAGACTATATGGTTTAGGTTCACTTTAGATTTAAAGAGCATAAAAAAATTAATTCCATTTTGCTTTCTTTTGTCATTTAATAGTTGAAGGTGTTATGATAGTATGAGGGATTTTAAAAAGTGATGTTTAGGGTGGTTCCAGCATCATACTATGAATTTACAAGAATACCGTGATTCCACATAGATAGGGTGACATTTGAAGGGAATTTAGACAGGGCCCATCTGTTTCTTTGACAAAAGAAAGAGAATTTACAGTAGAAATGGGACTGCTTTTCCCCCTTTCACTTTCACTGTTGAGATGTCTATAGCGCTAGTCTGCATGCAACAGGACGTTTTCTTGGCTGATCTGGTGGTGATTATCAGGCTAGATCCTGTAGCTTCAATTTATTTGAAAGCCAGAGTAAAGTCATTTTTTATCCTAGGAGCTTGCATGAAGGAGGCACAGAGGGTTAAAAGACTCTTGCACACATCACGCATATGCTAAACTTGCACCATAAAGATGATATTTGTGTTTATCCTTTTAGAAGAGGATTCTAAGCCCTGATTTTTCCATTGTCAGATGTGATAAGCTACTAGAGAGACTCAACTCTGAGAGTCACTAATCCCCATAAAAGGCCGGCAAATGAGGAAGACAAGTTAAGGTCACTGACTGGAAGCTACGCTGTTCTTAACTGATATAGGGGATGTTGGCTAAAGAAAGTTATTTTATTTTCAGTACTACTCTATCAAGGGAGAAAGCACGAACTTTTCACTATGAAAAATAACCTTGCTTGAAACACAACTAAGCCAATTAAAAAGATGTCTTCATTTTTTTTTTTGGAGAAGTTCCAAAAGAATGAAGCATGCTTTGTGTAAAGGAAATAATGCTTACATATCCAAGTTTTCTATGGGCATTTTCTTTTTCATCTAGGTTTTGTTGAGCTGCCACATAGGTGAGTGTGCTTGCCATGTATTTATGCATAAGAGATACTTTGTTATTCAATAGAACAGGTTGGCTTTACTCATTGATTCTGCAATAGATTATGTATTAGAATATTGGCTTTTGCATTTTCTCATATAGGAAGACAGAAGTCATTTGACCAAGATGAAACCTTAAAGACACTTTTATTCTCTGAACAGAAATGATACTGTTCTACTGTTTCTATGTGTTGTGTTTTTGCTTCTAAAGTATAACACAAATGAGAAACTTCCTGAGTGGTGTCTTTTGTCAATCCCCTGTTTGGTGGGTACTAAGAAGTCTTTGATATGTCACTATTCCAGAAACACATTTTACTTTAAGTAAGACTTGTGGTTTTCCAGTGTTTGTTCTACAAATTGCACTGGAGGTAGATTATGGTAGGCTGCAGAATGTAGACAAGAGATAGCATCAAAACATTTGACTGCCAAAGGGTTGACTAGGTGCCAAACATTTACAGACTTTTAAAAACACTCATATGTTGCCTTTTATTATTAAAGACATTAGAATATGATGGATACCATTACTATAATGGTACTATGGATTTCTGTGTCTTTTCTAGTCTAGTGCCATTTGCCTTAATTTAAATACAGTAAGTCTCCTGCATATAAACCATCAGTTGCAAACTTTCAAAGATGTGAACAAGTGTTTGCATGTCCAATCATGTAAGTTGGTTCACATATCTGGAGTACAATGTCACGTGCTGTATTGTAAGATTAAAATTTTTCTTTTTGTGTGCATCTGTTTTCTTATGTATCATTTGTGTGGAAAGTATTATAAACTTATTACAGTACAGTACTATTAGTCAATTGTGTTAGTTGGGTACCTAGGCTAACTTTGTTGGACTTACAAATGCGCTTTCGGAATGGAACTTGTTTGTATGTAGGGGACTTAACTGTACTCTCTATTGCTTTTGATAGTGATTCTTGATACATTCAGTTCTTAATAAGGTAAATAAGTTATCTGTGGACTTATGTCACATTAATGCCTTCAGATATGGGGTAAAAATGAAGTATGAATCAATTGGCATTCCAAGTATGTTAGTTTTTAGTTGTTGCATAACAAATTATCATAAACTTAGTGGTTTAAAATAATACTCATTTTTTTTAGCTCACAGTTCTGTAAGTCAGAAGTCATGATGGGGTTCTCTGCTCAGGGTTTTGCAAGGCTAAAATCAGTGCTTCAGCATCATGTGGTGTGGTGGGATTCAGTTCCTCATGGGTACAGGACTGACAATTCAGTTTCCTTGCTGTTGTCAACTGGATCAGCCCTCAGCTCCTGGAGACCCCCAAATTTCCTGCTGTGTGATTCTCTCTGTCTTCATATTAGCAAGAGACTCTCCCCCATGTCAAATTCCTTTCACTCTACAATCTTTTTTTTTTCCCCCCAGAAAAACCCTTGTCCCATTTAATAGCTAATCTGATCAGGTCAGGTTCACCCAGCATAATCTCTCTCTTAGAGTCAACTGATTTGGAACCTAGTTACATCTGCCAAATCCTTCAGACTAGTACTTAGGTTAGTGTTAGATTGACTAACTGGGTGAAGGTTTATGCATATCAATGAAACTAAATTTTGATAGACCATCTCAGAGTTCTGCTTATTTTACCAAGAATATTGTTTATCCAGATCTCAGTTAATAGGGTTAATTTAATTTAATGTTTTCTTTAGCTATAGGCAGAGTCTAAAAGTAATAGAAGAATTTGACTTATGCCTTGATTATCAAAGCACTTAATGAATTACCTTATGTGACTTTATATGTGACCTTTCTGCCCCAATCATGCCTGTTTGGTTCAGTATTTCAATTAATACAGATGTAAAAATAAATATGGATAAAGATAGGTAAATACAGATATTTATTTTTTATATCATTTGTAGGGGAGAGACCTAATATACTAACTGTATAAACTGAAACTAAAAATTGAGTGAGCTGCTTCAACCAAGCAACTATTTGTCAGTTATATAGTATTTTCTGTGTTTCAGGCAGTGTTCTCAATGATGAAGACAGAAATGGGGTGCTGGACCCCATGTTGACTTCCAAATCAAATTAAATTTCAATGAAAACATTAAAAACATTTTAAGGATATTATAATCTGTATGCAGGGATAAGGAAATGATAATAACTAATTTTTAAAAAGTATTAATAGGGGGAGTTCTCCAGATGATAATAATCTGGTAAAACCACAATGATTAACACAGAGTTGCTTGGCACAGGATTATAGGCAGATTAGTGGAATATAATAGATAACCCAGAAACTTCTGGTCTCTGTCTCTATATATGTCTTCAATATAATTTTAATATAAAATAAAGTTGGCATTTGAAATTACTGATATTATGTTATGGAAAACTATGAACTGTATGAGAAAAAGTGAAGCTAGGTTATTTTTTTATCATATAAAAATTCCAGAGGATAAAAAAAGTAAAGGTTAACAATGAGAACTTAAAATTATATGAGAACATGAGGTGAATACTTATTTTGAGGCAGGAAAAATCTTAAGCATAATCCCTAAAGCAGAAGCCAACACAGAAATTGATAGGTTTAACTCAATAGGAAACAAACTTCTGCAGATTAAAAAATACCTTATATAAATTAAAAAGTTAAGTTATAAAATAAAGAAAAATGTTTCCACAAACATGGCAGAAAAGGGTTAGTAGCATTAAGCATATGAGTTTTTCAATAAATCAATTAATAAATGAAACAACTCAAGAAGAAAAAATGCAAAAGGAATATGTAAAAATTAATGATGAAGAAATAGAAATGTTCTCCTCACCTCCCCAAAAGAAAAAGAAAAATACTCAAAGTAACTAATAAAGAAATTCAAATAGAAACAATAAGATATCACTTCATTGGCATACTGGCAAAGATTTAAAACTGGCAAAGGTTTTTAAAAAGTACTATATTAAGTGTTGGAGGGAATGTGGGGATATGAGCCAGCAGACATTTTGGAAGCTAATCAAACAATGTGTAGAAGAATCCTGAAAAGTATATATACCCTTTTACCCAGAATTCAGTTTTTAAAAATAGATCTTTTAAAATAGCTAAGAATAAATGCAAAAATTTAATCACAATATTTATTGCAGCATTTCTTATAAAAAACAACACAGAACCTAAGTGCCCAGTAATAAATAATAATTTCATATTATAAACTATTATATAGTATTTTGAATTATTTTGTAAAAGAACATTTCATCTTCTGGTGAGTTTTAATTAAATACATAATTTTTAAACTTCTTCATCTGCAATTTATTTATTCACTAAATATAATATTATCCCAAAAGTTAGTAATTTAATTGTTTTTGGGTTATGAGATTATAGGTAATCTAAAATTTAATTTCTTTTTGCTGATTTCTATTTCCTAAACTTTCTATGATAAATATGCTATTTTTAATAATCCATCCCACCATTTTTATTGATATTATTATTACCAGTAATAAATTGGCAGCAGAAAGAGTACAGACTTTGGAACCTCAATGGACATCCTGGCCCTTAGGTCATTGGCTAATCCATGGAAGGACTGTGCTTTGGTTGGTTACTTGCCTTGATCCAATTGTCCATGGCCAAGGAAGCAGGGTCACATGTTCAAAACAAGGCTGCCTACAGACTAGCCTTCAGCAGAAGTTGTAGGTATTGTAGCTAGTCCTGGGAGTATGGTAAACTGTACAACCTATTATAGCACAATAGTAAGTGCTAGACTGCTGGACTGAATAAAATACCATGGAATCATGGAGACAGGGAAAGAGGGTTCCTGAGAAAACATCACTGAAAAGGTGACATTGGGATGGACTTTTCAAGAAGTTATATTTCACCAGCTGGAGAAGGAGAAGAAGGGCAGGGAAAATGTCTGAAAGGCAGAAGAGTCATTACAAAAGGATTACAGAAGACCCAAAAAATTGGGTATTTGGAAAATACTGAGATGTATGGTAACTGGAGTGAGGAATGGAGGCTAAATAAATAAATAAATAAGACTATAAAAGTAGGTGAGAGCTAGATTCTGACTCAATATTTAGAGCAACAGCTTTGCCATGTGTTTGTAACTTCTTCAAATGCTGATATTTCAATGTAAAGAATCTTCTGCTAGGGCTTCTCAGTTCTGGCAGCACTTTAGAATCACTTGGGAGCATCTAAAAAGCAGGGATGCATGAGTTCCAACTGAATCCAAAACCCAAACTTCTGGGGATTGGACTTGAGTAAATACTGAAAGACTCCCAGGTGGTTGACATGGTAGCCAAGGTCAAGAGCCACAGTTATTAACTATGTTATTTGGTCTGTCTCCCTCCTCCTTTCTGTATAGTCTCAAACTCCCTCTTTTATATTCTGACTGTTTTAAACTACACACTAGACTCTCAGGAGATTACTAGCTAGAAGATTAGCCCTGGGCTATAATTTTCTAAGACTTTTAAGAGCTTGATAACACATCTCTCCCTTTAATAGTTTCACCATATCTTAGTTTCTTTATGATTTGTAACTCTCAAATCTCTAAGATAAACTTATCAAGAAATTTCTACGGTCATTAAACTTTCATCCCAGAACCACTCTGCTGGGATCTGTCTAAATGCACTCCATGGTAGGTGTCTGTTTTCTACTTGCCCTTACACCCAAACTTGCAGCCTTTTTCTACCTTTCTTGGCTTATAGCTGGCCATTAGTGGACTCTTCCCTTTGAAAATTTTATCTGTCAGATAATTCTTTCTACAAAATTGGGTATAGCTTTCCTCTAATCTTCTCGTAAGGCAAATTCTTTCCAAAAGACTATGACTTACTCATAGAACATTTATTTTTCCTTATAGTTGTCAGTGTTCCATTTTTTAAAATTAAAAAACATTTTTTGAGACTAACAGCTCTGGGTATTCTTTATTACCACATAATTTCTGAATATGGCAAATGTGGAAGAATTCAAACTCCTAAGTAATGCTACTTTTCCAAGAGGGCACTGTCAGAACAAAGATTTATTTCAGTGATAGTGAGAGTTAGCCAGGCTGCATAGGTTTTCTCACCTTTAATACCCCAGAAGTGAATCAGGGGATTCATTAACATAAAAGGCACCAACCATGGCCCCATAGTCCTAGAACTAATGAACACATAATAAATCCTAGTTCTTTCCAGCAAACTCCGAATGACACAGGCTAAAGAAACATGGCCTTTCAATCCATCAATTTCTATTTTACCTTGATAGCAGTCACGAATGCCTTCCAGTGCCAGAGCAGGGCAAAGTTGTAATTCAAAAAGAGTAAGATTTTTCAAACCTTGAAAAACCACTTTGGATTTATGGGCCAGAATCAAAATTTTATTTCTTCTCCCAAGTGTGGAACTCTCAAGAAAAGGGCCATATGGGAACTTTCCTGCCTCCCGTTCACAGGAATGCAACAGACTGTAATGTTCTTTTATGGGCCTCAAATGCATCAACCCAAACTTTTCTGCCTTCGAGACTCATAATCTATAAATATTCAAGAATCACTGTTATCTCAATTTGCCTAAACATGAGTTTGTCACACTGGGTGTCGGTTGGTGAATAATAAGAAGTGTTCTTCCTACCCAGTTAATTACTCTCGGTTACCCTGGTGTTCTGCTTCTTCAGATTTTGTCTTGACTCTCTGAGGTTTTTATGGTGTTTTCAGCTTTTAGATTTCTATAGGCTTCATATCTTTTGTCGCTTAACAGTGTCTTCTGAAAAACAAGGTGGTATCTCTGAGAAACTAAAACGCTTTCTTTTGGATGGTGAAAAATCTATACTTAAAGGGCTGTTTTTAATTGTCCTATCAACTGAAGGTGTGTGTGTTCCTGATTTTCAAACATGACTACATGTTCAACTTATAACTTAATTTAGGAACAAATAGAATCAAATTTTATAGTTTATAATGAAACAAATACATTTTTTCCAGAACTGAAGTGAAGTGGAACTAAAAATTGCTCGGTGATTTGGCCCAAATCACGTTTTACATTTTAGAAATTAAAAAAAAAAGTCTTTCTACATGAGTAAAAATGGCAACCCGCTGTGGATTAACACTTGGAGCATACCAATTTCCCAGGAGCAGGCAATCAACTTAGAGGATCAAAAGTTCTTTCTAAACACTCCTATCCACCAAAGACTTTTGCTAACATGGAAGTAGTGATTAGAATGAAAAGAAGTCATTAAAAATTCACATCACATTTTTTATTATGAAAATTGTCTGTGTAAAGGGAAAATATAATATTGGAAGGCAGCTATACTCACCCCTCACCACCAGTGCACTTGGAAAATGTATTTTAAAGCATCAATGTGGGTTGATTGCTGTGCCAGAGTCTTCAGAGACCATACAAGTTAGTCTTTCCATTTTCCTAGGTGGAGTGCAAAACCATCAGTGACTTGCTCATGGTTCCACGGAAGTCACTGAGAATGTGCTTCTACTTTCTCAAGATTTGAGATGAAAATGAAATTTGGGACAAGTGCCCTACCTTCACTTTGGTAAATGCTGAATATTTTTCATGTCTGTGTAATTATGAAAAACCATAATTAACCCTTTTCTTTATAAGTACATGAGAAAGTGACCAATGAGTTAGATCTAATTATTACTAGCTATATACTGAGGTGAGTCTCACAATGGTGTAGACACCTTTCAAAAATATTACACTCCAAAAAGACTGTAACTTACATGATATTCTTGAAGAAGAAGGCAACAGATAGCATTCCATATGTCCATATGCTTGTCTAGAACAGCATTTTCAAGCTATATCCCTTGAGATGGCAGTGGTGTAGACAAAATAAGCTAGAAAAATGGTTTTAAAGAAAGCATAACAGGATTCTTTTCTGTAGGACTATCTGGAGTCTGTAATAATCTAATGAGCACTGTGAATCTCCTGTTAGGGTAAACTATATAATATCTCCCCAGTATATTTTCCCATGGGACTCTTTTTTATTTGTTCATCTCTAAATAACTGTTAGCATTCCACCAGGTTGCCCATGTTTTGGGAAACATAATTTACAAAATGTAGGTCTAAAGCTTCTCTTTCAGTTTTTCTGAAACTCTGTTTTTCATGTAACTCAATTCTAAACATACATGCTGACATTGATGATTTCCTAGAGCTCCTTTATGAGGAGAGTATAGTCCAGATAGGTCTGTGACTTGCTAGTGGCTCTTTGGACTCCATCACTTTGTCCAGAGAGGCTTCTTTGACACCTACTATCCTGGCACTCCAGGACCCTCTTTTGTTGCACTTGTATGTTGCCATTGTCCTTTTGAGTATGGGCTCCCTACACAATATTGTGAGCTCCATGAGGTCGGAGACCATACCGTATTCTTTATGTTCCCATTTCCTGGCACAGGGCTTATCGTTTATTCATTCATAGAGTATTTCTTTGACATTAAAAAGAAGATAGATAGGGACTCAGTCTTTCTTCTGCAGTCTACTGGGGGGCAGAAAAAAGTGGCAATTGCCATAAAGATATGAAAAATGCTGTGTGGTAGAAGAGATGCAAACTGTTCTTGAAGAGACACCCTGGGGACGGTTTCCTGAGGGAGTGATACCTATTTTGAGACCTGAAGAAGAAGCAGGAGTTAGTCAAAAGGGGCATGTGGCAGACTGTTGTGGAAAATGCGTTGGAAGAATTCATGTATTCCTGGAGGGAACAGAAACTGGATCACTTCATTTCTAACAAGTTGTTCTTTTTCTTTTATCAGCAGCAGTTTCTTTTTAATTGTTAAAATAGTTGAATTCATTTTTGAGGTTTTATGAATGTTATGGAGGCATGATTAAGAGGTTTGCTTTCACACATATTTTCTTGCCTTTACATTTTTATTGCTGTAATTACTAGAATTCATTTTCACATTTTTATCAATACTAATTGTTTGGGTAAATATTTTCTGTACAAAATAACTTTTGTGATGTTTCAAATTAAAAATGTATGCATAGAAATTTATATCCGGCCTGAGTATGCATCAGAGTAAATTTTTATAGACAGTTTGTTTTATACTGATTTTAATCATTACTATAATGCTCAACTCATTTTTGAAGGTCTTTCGTGTGTATTATGTCATTTTTTATGATAAATTCACAACAGTTTCAAATAGTGTCAGTCATTAACTCTCCAAACAGCTATGCAAAGTAGACAATACCAGCATTGTCCCTGTCTAGGTGGCCCCAACTCCACAGATAAAGAAGAAACTGAGTCAGAAAGCCAACATATATTTAGTCTGGTCACAAAGTGGTATTATGTAGGGCAATTAGTTATTTTTGTATTACTAACATGTATTCATTTTGTTTCTTATATAAATTTGGCAGATTTTAAAAATTTATCTTCCAAGTACTTTATTCTAAAAAGCCTTGTATATTGCTCCTGCATATCTTACGTGAGAAATTATTTGTGCTTAGGGAAATAATAATTTATGTTTTACTTTACTGACCACATAATGCCTAAGGAAGAAAAGCTGTCTGATATGTGTTCTGGCTTTCAGTCCCTGGCACTATGATATTCATTTGCAGATAAGTTTCAAAATGTTGAAGGTATGTGCCTACTTCTAGTCTAATGTCATATGCAGGTAATGACTTCTTGCACACATGATGTTTCATCACTGATGGTGCTTTTGCCTTTTCTTAGCCTCCGTTCCAATTCTTCAATGCCTTGAAAGTGACTGCATGAACAACAGGTAAGGGCTTACCTCTGTCAGAGCTGAACTTTTTCCTAATATTAAGATAGAAATCTGTTGTTAACAATTGATTGTCAATAAATGTAGTAGGAAAAAAAAAAGATCATGGTGTGGTTGATTTTTGGGGGGGGGTTGATTAAAAATGAACAGATCAAGTGGTCAGAATACAGTGCATGAAGTTTCACTGTCATAGTTCTTTTTGTCATATAGACTCAGTTGGGGGTTGAATATAGTAACATCCTTCTGCTACTGAACCTAATGGGGACTGCAGCTAAGAGCAAGAGAGTAGGTAAAAAACAAAACAAAACAACCCCCTCCCCAAAACCAAACTTTTAAGAATCAAATGCAGATACCAAAATGTCTTTGCACTATATTTCACATAATAAAAATAAGGATAATGCCTCATTACCTTACATAATTTCAGTGTTAGATTATCTGGTTTTCTAGTCAATTAGAATTTAAAATTAGAGTATTAAAATGACTACTATACACAGGAATATTGTTAGCAGTAAGTAGGAATAGCTGAAAGCCTGAAAAGATAAAAATTAATAAATAGTCAATATGAGAAATAAAAAAAATAGCCATATGGAAGAATTTCTTTTCAGAGAAAATAAACTCACCATTTATAGACAATAAGGATCTTTCTGCATAATAATTAATGCTTATTATGATAATTCCAAATTATCAATAAAATGATTATATCAGTGTAATCAATTTGGGGGGCACAAAATATATATATTATATGTATATATATGATATTCTATCAGGTGTTCTTTTTCTTTCATCAAAAGCAGTTTCATGCCGGGCTCGGTGGCTCAGCCTGTAATTCCGTGCCTTTGGAAGGCTGAGATGAGTGGATTGCCTGAGCCCGCGGGTTTGAGACCCGCCTGGGCAGCGAGACCTCATCTGTACAATAAATCAAAAAATCAACCGAGCGTGGTAGCACATGCCTGTAATTCCTGCTACTGGGAAGGTTGAGGCGGAAGGATCGCCAGAGCCCAGCAGGCCGAGGCTGCGGTGGACGGGAGCGGCCGCTGCACTCCAGTCTGAGCGACAGAGTGAGACTCCAACTCCAAAAAAAACCCTAAAAAGCAGTTTCATTATACCTTGTAAAGTAGCTAGAGTCTTCTTAATGGGGGTTGGAATTTTACCCAGATACTTAAGTTGTTAAAAATAATATTGAAGAGTGCGAATTTGGAGACTTTATTTTCTGAGCGATCCTGTGAAAGAAAAAGAGTCTGTAATAACTATTCCCTTTTTAATCATTTGCCCTTTCATTTGTTTTGTTTTATTTTATTTTTCATGAAAATCTTGATGTCTCTTGTCTCCTTGTCCTCTTCTCTTCAGAGAGCCATTTAATGTCTGTCAAATGTCATGTTACATGTTATAATAACACCACATGGTTATATATAACGCCATAAAATATATGTATGTGACAGCTCGTCATAACCATGCCAATGTTGATGATTGGATTCTATTATACATTTTAAAAAGTCTATATGACGTTTACATCAAAGACTACTTCTATGCTCATCTCTGTGGTGGTAATTTTAAAAATCATCTTTCTTTTCTTTCAAATTAAACATTGCACAGAAGAAAAGATAATACAAAGCAAAAATTATGTCTGATGAGCTTAAGAATATATATATTTTTAATTTCAAATTTTTCATATTACTTACTGGTGATAAGTGCATCAATTCTGGGCCATCTGAAAAAATGATCTCTGAGTATAAAGTGGTACTTCTGAAGCATATTATTTTAGAAAATTTGCAAGAAAGAAGGTACAAAACAACTATCATTCTATTATTCACACATTATTCTATGGGGAAGTAATATCAAAACATGACTATATGTACTAAAGCAGAAAATATTATCAAACAAAGTTTAAAAAACTATGAAGTAAGAAATAAAAGAAGAAATTATAACTGGAAAAAAAGAAAAAGTAGGGGAATTTTAAAAAACTTTTCATTTTAATGCAGGGAAGAAAGAGGAGTCATGTGTGTTTTGATTTGCTGGAGTCCCATGAGAACCACACCCTGTCTCTGAAGTACTGCATTTGAATCTGTGAAATGACCTTAGGAAAAATCCTAAGTGACTAAATTCATGAAGAAATCTTTATTGTGGGCATTTTTCAGGTGGTACCCTTTTGTGTCTTCCTGGATTCTTGTGTTATGTTTTTAACAACGTTTATATTTTTTTCAGGTGTTTTATTAAAAAGTCTCACAATAAAGATTTTACCCAATTGCAGTAGAAAAGCTTTAAACAGAGCTGAAGTACCTCAATCATTTCTTTGATGTCTCTCAGAAATTAGTTAAATTAAAGCCACTTCATAATGTTACACTTTCAGAACATAAAATGGAGGAGACAAAATACTTAATATTCCAAGCATGACCCAAATATTCAATACAAAGAGATCTGAGACAAACTCTTTTGCAGAACTCTCTGTAGAGAGCTATAATTGAGAAGACAAAACCCACCAAAAATAACCAATAAGTAAATAAAGTAAAAAAAAAAAAAAAAACCCTTCAAATCAAACCAATCATACAAAACTCATTGGTTCCCTAACTTATACTTTTTGTTTTATGCTAAAGGAATGACTGGATAATTAGAATTTCTGAATAAAACTGTGTGACTCTCTCTTTTTTACTTTGCATCCTCTTAGTCAGGTATCTGCAAATACTATTTGTGTCAATTGTCTCAGAGAAAAATATAGACTAATTAAAATGCTAATCTTTAGTAAACACATAAGTACTTGCATGAAAATTAAACACTTGGGCTGCTAATTCATGAATACGTGCTCAGACATCAGGAACACTGCAACTAGTGTGGACTTCACTGTCTTGGGCTTAACAGCCTCGTCTACATGTCAAATCCACTTCAGGGCTGAGAGTATCTACCATTGAAATCACCCAGTGTGCCTTCTCTCAAGAGTATCTAAGGAGAAAAGAAAAGTGATGTGCACTTTGAGAAGATTATTTAAAGCCCGCAGTTTCATTAAGGGAGAACTTAATTGTGATCGAATCTATAATCCTTTCAGTTCATCCCATAAATAATAACAGTCTGAACCCTATTGAATCACATGGCCTCTTTTGCACAAACCTATAGAAGAGAGTCCTCAAAATTGAATAGATGGAATTGAATGGACCTGGGAAGTGGGAACTAGAATTTGATGGACAGCCTTTCACCTCTAGGTTATTGGTTTGTATCTGACCCAGGTGATGAAAAGTCGTTGTTCTACAATGGCTGTTTAGTAGTTTTCTGTGTAATGAGCTGTTGGCGCCGGTCCATTCCTCAGTGGACAGGTGTCTGCTAGCATTCCCAAATCACCACTCCACTTGTCAGTCACATTTGAGGTCAAGGGCTAAATAAGAACTGGGGCTGAAATACTTTCTCATTCTGATGAGTACAGGCCTCCCTTTGTTGGTTGACTTCGTTGAAAAACGAAAATTGCCGCAGTCACTGTTCATGCTCTGCCTATTTTCTATGTAAGAAGATTTTATTGTTTAGGACTTCTATAATAATGAAAAATTATTAGGTTTTTGAATGTACATGTTTTTACTGTTACATACAATGGGGGAAAAAAGATGACTAAATACACTCCCAGTCTCAAAGAACATTACAATTTAAATTTTTTTGTCTAACTGTAACAAAGATGTATCATGCCGAGAAAGCACTGGCATCTGGTTTTCATTTATTGACACAGGAGAATCTTGATATAGGCTCCCAATTCTTAGTGATAAAACTGGCAGTTAGAAAATAGTCAGCAGCTGAGCCTTATGTGAACTTTTTGGAGGGAAGAGCAGCTGTCTTTGAGGTGGGAGGTAGAAGATATATAGAAAAGTCTCTACTGCCTTCCGAGAGTTATAAAATGGAGATAATCTGCTTTAGGTTAAGCTTGGCTTAAATACTTTTGTTTCTATAATGTCCATCATTATACAAATATGGACTTAAATTTATTAGCATTTCTGGAAAAGTTTCTGGCTTAGAGTGGCTGGTTAAGGCCAGAAGCCAAGGAACTCAGATATTTTAGCCTGAACTTCTGAGAGGGCTTTTTTAAAAAAGCTACTAATTGTGATGTGATTTCCTGCATAAGTTGACTAGATATTCCAGACAAAAATATGTTTTGAGTAAGAGTTATGTAGCTCTTGTTCACTTGCTTCTGTAGATCTGATCTCTACTCACTTAAGAAGAATAGTGTTAACTTAGATTATCTTATTTTCTATCCTGATAGAGTTTATTGCTAAATACATTTATAACTTTTTTAAAGTGACTGGATTGAATGACAAATGCTAGATCAACCTTAATTATCATTTTAAAGCCTGACTCTCTCTAGTTTATTAAAATTGTCAGCTAGTTCATCACACAGTTTCTTTTTATTCATAGATCTGATAGCAAACGCATTATTGCTATAGTCCTTAGAAGCTGAAAAAAAAAAGACTAAATTCTAGAATCCCTAGGGTTTGATATGAAACCAAAGTTCTATTATTTCTTGGGAGATATGAGGTCTGGCAATTAAGTTCATGAACTTACCACCATGCACTTACTTTGGTCGCACTGTGCAAACAACTCGGTAGGGTTTTATAACCTTAGCATATCAGTGTTTCACAGCTGCATTCATGTCAACAAGTGTTGGTATCTTGCTGAGTGGCATTAATTATTGTCGTTGCAAGTTTTTATGTGCTGTTATGAGAATGTCAGAGCTTGAATTAGAGCAATGAACAAATATTAAATTTCTTGTTAAACTTGGCAAGAGAGGAAATGAAATCAGGGAAAATGTTAGTCCAAGTTTATGGGGATAATGCCGTGAAGAAAATGGCAGGGAAGAAATGTGTTAAAAATTTTTCTGAGGAGAGAGAAAGCATCACTGATGAAGAGAGGTCAGGATGACTAGTAACAAGCAGAACTGACAAAAACATTGCAAAAATTAGTCGAATCATGTGTCAGAATCATCAGCTGACTGTGAGAAGCATAGCAGACCAAATAAGCATCAATAGAGAAACAGGAAAGTCTTGTCATGAGAAAGCTATGTGTAAAAAATGGTCCCGAAGGAGCACTTGCATCACGACAATGCACCAACTCATACAACACTGTCTGTGAGGGAGTTTTTAGCCAACAAACAAATAATTGTATTGGAACACCCTCCCTACTCACCTGACTGGCCCCGAATGACTTTTTTCTTTACCCAAAGATAAAGGAAATATTAAAGGGAAGACATTTTGATAACGTTCAGAACATCAAGGGTAATACAATGACAGCTCTCATAGCCATTCCAGAAAAAAAATTCCAAAATTGCTTTTTGGTGGACTAGGCACTGGCATTGGTGCAGAGCTTCCCAAAGGGGAGTACTTTTCTTTCTTTTTTTCTTTTAAAGATATGGGGTACAATTCAGGGTTAGGCATATAAACGTTGATTATGCAGGTACCCTTGTGGATGAGGTGTGCCCCTCCCTCCCCTAGAAGTTTCCTTCAACTACCAATCCCACCCCCACTCTCCTGGCAGTTTCCCACTACTGCCAATCTCAAGGGAAGTACTTTGAAGGTGACTGTAGTGATATTTATTAATGAAGTATGTAGCACTTTTTCTAGGATGAGTTTGCAAAATTATTTGTTAGAACCTCGTATATTTTCATACCTTTGCTCAGTTTTCTTGTCTTACTTTTATTTGTTTATTTTAGCTTCACTGAAAAGACAAATAAGGCATTTTTTCTAAGTTTTTATTGGTAAAACAAGTGGCAGAATCTTCATGAAACCATCTATAAACCAACATCAATTGGTGTTTTCTCTATGGTCTTATGATATCATGCTATAAATGATTAATAAATCTAAATAATAGAAATTTGACTTGAACCCTGATAATATCTACATAGTTAACTTTTCCTTCCTTAGAAATCGCAAGCTTAATTAGTGTGAACAACTATTAAACTTTCTGAAACATCAGAAATTAAATGCTAGCTAGGTGAGAACAAGTTAGAGTCAAGAGTCTTAGGAAAAAACCATTTTGATACGTTTAAATCTAACCAGTAATCAGAATTATTTGTATTATATTCCCCTTCTTTAGTGGGATTGTAAGAATGGAATGAATATGCCTTTGCATTGTAAGAGAGGTTCTTGAAGCAGGAGGTAGACTATTTTATTTTTAGTAATTCCTACTGGACTCAAGGACTTGTCAAAACCCTGACACATCAAGAATCATATTATGCTGTGTCATCCATGTGTAATCTATTTACTTTATTCTTATTGCTCTTGTTAGTGTTAAAAGAAAAACCTTTGACAAATTTAACAAAGTTAAATTGAGCAAAGAACGATTCACAAATCGTGCAGCTCCCAGAATCACAGCAGATTCAGAGACACTCCAATCGTGCTGTGTGGTGGAGAAAAAAAAGGAAGGTGTTGTTTAGAAAACAGAAATAAGGTACAAAAACAGCTGGATGAATTACAGCTTATTATCTGCCTAATTTGAAGCCAGTTTGGTTGCCCTTAATTGACTGAAACTCAGTGACTGATTCAAAAGTGGGTGCCAGTTTGTTTATATACATCTGGTTACGTGACAGTCACTACGTTCAGAGAAACCTCTAGGCAAACTTAAAATATGTAAGGAGGTAGCTTTAGGCTAAACTTAATTTAACATCAGTATTTGGTCTGATCATTTGGCACCTGCCCGATTTGGAAGATACTTGTTAAATGATGCTTATTGAGATCAATGCAGTTTTGGCCCCACAATGCAGGATGCTGATAATAGAGTGTATTAAGGGATGCTGCCCAAATTTTTAGTGCCCTGTTAATATTTGTCTTCATATTTTATATGACATCTACCTGAAGAGGTTAATCTTCAGAACAATAAGCAAGTTAAGTCCACATTCCTCCAGTTTTATTCAAAAATCATGTTGAAACCCCTGCGTATTAAGCGACTATATGTAAAGTGAAAGTTTTGGGCAGGTGGTAGAGGCAGCTTGCAGCAGAGTGAGGGTTGCTTATTAAGGATTGATGAGTGCTGCAAGAAGGGGGACTTGTGTGGGACCCTATGCCATCACCAAAGGTGTGGCACACACATATGCTTGTTTGTGTATTGGTGTGTGTGTGCATGTGTATGTGTGTGGTGTTGTAAACATAACTGTATTCAGTTAATCACATTGGTGGGAAACAAGTCTTGTGTGCACTGGTGGGAGGTTTGTAGCAAGTTATTCTTTCTTGCAACTATTGCAAATTAGAACTTTTTTCGGGAGGGGATATCAGTTTAAGTGTAGATGAAACACATTTACTGTGGCTAATTCATACTATCTTTGAATGGGGTACATTTTCTTAGAAGCAGCCATAGAGATAAATGCATCATGTGAACCTCAGAACCGAACTGCTAAATGAAGATGTTGGAGAATTGGAACTATTCATTTCCATTTACAGAATCCAAATTGCTGAAAAGTCATGGGAAGGCAGGAAAGAGATTTCTTGTTTTAAAAATGCTCCCTGGCATTTGTCTGCCTGCATCATCCATGGCAGTATCACATTCTGCTGCCACCCGGAGTCCCATTCACGGGTTTGTTTAACCTCAAAGTGGGAAAGTAACTAACACAAATACATTCATTGTCCATGCTCTAATAGAATTAAGATTCCCAATACACTGCCTGCATTTGAATGAGGTTTGTTACACACTAGCTTTTATGGTCACACCCTTTTCCCTTGATGGTTCTTAAGAATGGCAGAAGCAGGAGACCAGAAATTTTGTGAGCTCATAAATATGAAGCACACTGTGTTTAATGCCAGGGTGGTGATACAAATGGACCAATGCCAGGAAGCTCAAAGTTAAAGCTAACAATTCATCCTTACATCACTATGAATAAGAAGGGAGGAGAAAGGGGGTACTGTGCTAGTTATGGCTGTACTGCCAGCAGACTAGAACAGCTCGGTCTAATGGGCCAGTGTGGCACAGAGCTTTGAATTGCATACTGTTTACTCAGAAGACAGGAAGTAGGTCTATTCTGCTTTGGAAAGACCAGCTCAATACATTGGAGAATTACATAATATTGTTTATTTCACACTGCACATTATCAACTTTACTGTAAGCATTTGGGATAAACTTATATCTAGTGTCCTGTCAGTCCGTTGCAAAACCTATCACAGGGCATTTGAAGTGGGAGTAGTTACTTTGGGACTGTGTGGGCAGGAGCAGTGCAGGGCTTTACCAGCTATTCTTCCCACCCTGCTTAACTGCTGTTTCCTTCTATTTCCTCAACTAGCAGTAGTAACAAGAACCTGAGCATAGCCTTGGGAACACTGCAGTGAAGGTGATCAGGGCACAGGTTCTCTGTCATTCAGAGATGGACTCACTGCTCTGAAACAGAGTGCCACATTTTGATGGCTTTTTTTTCCTTTGATACCTTGGAGGTTTCTATTTGGTCATTTGGTGACCATCTTAGGGATATGAATTTTGCTCTGCCTTTTACCAAAGTGAACCTGGCCATGTACTTTTGATGACTAATGTGCATTACATTTGTGGTGGCAAAGAAGCAAATATTTGTCTTTTTTTTTTTTAACACATGAGAGAAAGGCATACTTCTTTTAATTAACAATTCTTAAAAATGTAATTTTGTAAAACACACTTTTTAAAAATAAAAAATAAACCACATGTCATGTTCTGCTTGATATGTGGTTGCATTTAATTTGCCCTTTTAAAATATATGCATTTTACTTTCATAAACTTTAGCTCTATATTTTATAAAAACTAAATTTCTTATAAATTCACATTGTGTACGATCTGTTTTACTGCATTTTTGTTTCTTCTACAATGAATTTTACTATCCAGTCAGATTCTTCAATGCCTGATGTTATCCAGGATTGTAGGCAGTGCCCCTTGGCAACCATGTTAGTTCCTTCAACACTAGATCCTCTTAGGAGCCAACTAAAGCTGAGAATTACTTGAATCCTTAAATATCCTCTATTTCAGACTCATGACTCTAAAGGCAGTACACATTGGATACCCATAAAGGCATTCTGTTGGAAATGTATTCTTTTTTTCAGCAGATTTCAAAATATAATAACTGAAACCAACCCACCTTCCCCCATAGAACTAATAGTAGCATTTTTTTTTTGAGGGGGAGAGGGAGGATGAACATAGAAATTGACCCTCCTTGTCTTAAAGATTGAGATTTACATTGGTCTTATCTGGATTTCCCTCTCAGGAAACCAAGTCTCAGGCCTATAGTATCAAGACACTGAAACTCACCAGATCACTGAATCCAGACAATGATATGTCAGGCCCTTCTTGTTTTACCAACTTCTTTTCTTTACTGCCCCTAAGTTTCTGTTTTCTACGTTCCTGCCCCACTTTATACATCTTTGACTTCAGTGGGTCAGGGAGATGGATTTGAGAATGAATTTCTCCTTCTCCTTGGCTAATAATACTCAAATAAAAAGCTTTCTTCTCTGGCAACACTCATCTCAGTGAATGGCTTTCTGGGTAGTGTGCAACAGAACCCTGGCCGAACCCCTGGTATTTGACAACATAATAGTGATGAAGTCCCTACTGCTACCACAACCAGAATTATTTTATTTAACTCTTATAAACAATGCTATGGAATAGATATTATTATTAATCTCATTGTATGATTTAGAAACGTATGCTTAGTTACTTACAGCTGCAAGTAACTAAGAGCTCCACTTAGAACAGCATAAACATAGGTGTTCATTTTCTTACATAAAAAGAAGTTTGGAGATAGGCAATTTTAAGTGTGAATTCTGTGGCTCTGTGATGTCAGGGCCCATGCCTCTGGGACTCTTCAGTCCTTTCCCTCAGGCTGCAAGATGGTTGTCACAAATTTAGGACATCTTCATTTAAAGCAGGAAGATAGAGGAAAAGGTAGAGCCACCTTCCACTGCAGAGCAAATATTT
The DNA here is from genome assembly GCF_000164805.1 of Carlito syrichta. Classification (NCBI taxonomy): domain Eukaryota; kingdom Metazoa; phylum Chordata; class Mammalia; order Primates; family Tarsiidae; genus Carlito; species Carlito syrichta. Next base: position 1,051,178 of record NW_007059676.1, read on the forward strand.
TCTTCCCCACCATCACAAATGTAATGCATGCTAATTATTCAAAGCACACTACCAGGTTCACTTTGGCAAAAGACAGAGCAAAATTCAGATCCCTAAGATAGCTACCAAATAGCTAAATTGAAAACTCAAGGATATTAAAGCAAAGAAGAAGGGAAAAAAAGTCATCAAAATGTGGCACTTTGTTTTTGAGCAGCAAGTCCATCTCTGAATGACAAAGAACCTTGTGCCTTGATTGTCTTCACTACAGTGTTTCCAAAACTATGCTCATGTTCTTGTTACCACTGTTGTCTTCACTACAGTGTTTCCAAAACTATGCTCATGTTCTTGTTACCACTGCTGGTGGAGGGAATTGAAGGAAACAGCAGCACTAGTTAAACATTTGTTAATTTTGTTATTTATCTTTTTATAGAAAGCAAATGGTTTCTTTGTGTCTACTACCACACTATTGTTTATATCTCATGAGCCAGAATGACACTGTATGACCAGCATTATATTTTAGCTGGAAGGGAGTTTGGAAAGTAAGTTGTTAGCTCTTTCACTTCCGTGGATTAAGGAACATGAAATTGGACTAGCCAGACTACTCCTATTTAGAGATCAGGAGAGCAAGGCACGAATGCGCTAAATAACAAAGAGACAGTGCTAGGATTTGAACTCAGCCTGTCTGATTCCAAAGCCCTCTTTCTTTAGTTCATTTCCCCCCCCCCTTATGGAGGTGTGGTGACCAGAAGAAATGCTTAACTAAAATAGTTCTTACCTAATTCAAATCTTCAAGACTGTTCCAATATTAGTTTAATTTATACAGTCTCATTTGCCACCAAGTTGCTAAGGATGGAAATCTCCAAAGCATATTATCTAACTGTATTTAAACAGGCTATCATCTTGTCACTTTCATGTGTTTTTGAGACTCTCACCACTTATGGACAAATACTGTTATTTTAAGAGCTTTAATTCCTCTTATTTTTTCCCCCTGCAAACCGAGCATGCCCAAGGATGTATTGTAACCTGTAATTAAGATACAAGCTGTCTTATTGCTAAGCAATTCTTCCTTCTTCTCACCACAATCTCATAGTTTTCTATTGCAGCTAATTGTCAGAGATATTAATGTATTTTTTCAAAGTAGCACTAGAGCTTCCTTTCAATTTCAAGATCCAAGGCTTACACATTTGTAAATTTTGTTATTTGACTAGTAGTAAGTTGTTATTATAGACATTTTGGGCTTATCTCCATATTTTCCCAAAATGTAAGGAAGCTAAAAAATACACAGGAGTCCATTTACTTTAAACTATGGCAACTGGAAAGGATTTCTCCAGTTCTCACTGCCACCCTTTTCCCTGGTAGTTGCTAGTGAATAGAGCAGGTATTATACTTAGCAATACCACATATATTATGCACTGGTTTTATTTTGTTCATAATCAAGGTGATGCATTCCAATTCTAAAATGGATGAGACTTACATAAAGTCTAAAAAAAAAAAACTGACAACTTTACACCGTGAAGGTCCTAGAATATGTAAACATAAAATATGTAATCTATCTTTGATTTGCGCCATAATGCTCCTTTGCTTTGAAATCATGGCTGTATTACCAAACTGACAGTTTTAATGGAAAAAGTGGCTTTCAAAAGCTGCTGTTGAAAACACACTGCATAATTCTTCAAGTCGTGAATATTTTACTACCAACATATGCAGGGAGGCACTGAAAACACACTGGCATTTTATTTCCTGCAAGCTGGGATGGAGGAAGTTCACTGGTGTTAAAACTGCATGCTTATAATATGATGCAAATTCATAAATACCTGTGAATGTGCCCTGTTGTTATACGCAGGCAACACTACTTCACCGAGTCATTTGGAAGATGACAAATGGGCGTACTTTCATTTGTAATTTGCCCATTCAGCAAACATTGATCAAGGGACCACTATATTTCAGGTACTGTACTAGGCACAATCCAAAGATTAAACAGGAAAAATTCCATACGACTGCTGTAAGTGAATCCTGTCTAGGGGATGTATGCCATGTGAACACTGAGGAGGCACCTAGGCCATGGGCAGAAGCGTCCAGTGCAGAGTTTCTTGCATTTTGTGGGGAGTATGTTTAAGTAGTTGATTGGCCTGTTTGACTTTTCTGTGGCTGTAACTTTTTGGGTGAACATGAGAGTGGCCTAAACTGATGGTTGGAGGACTAAGAGGTAAGTATTTTCAAATTCAGTGCCAGGAAGTCTAAATATTGGTGCTAGCTGTTTATGAAAGTGATTGGAAATGTCAGCTTTTTTGTAGTTTTGTACCTGGAGACCTGGTACCTCTGGTTCTTTAGGAAGTCAAGTTGAGATACAGTCCTATCTGAAGGGAAGTCCTACTTCCTGCTCACTCATAGACAGGCAACCTAGGATAAACCTTGATTGGATCATAGATAAAAGGAAAGAAAGGAAGTTATAAATAACATTTTGAAGTAACTGTAGGCATTTAAATATAAGCTCTATATTAAATGCTATTGTTGCTTTAATTTGAAATTTCTTGGGTGTGATAATTGTTTTGTGGCTACATAGGAAAGTGTAGACGTATTTAGAGATAAAGTATCATGATACAGGCAACTGATATTTTAGAAGGTTCAGGAGAAAAAAAGTGTGTGTGGATGTGTGTGTATTTGCTTTGGTGTAGAAAGAGATAGAGATTGAGCAAAGTAGCAAACTAGTAACAAATTACTGAACTTAGATAAAAGAAATATATATTTTTTCTTCACATGGCTTTCTCTCTGTATGTGTCTTTGTGAATCCACTCTTTTTTTAAGTTTTGTTTTATTTTTAATTAACACATAATCATTGTACATATTTATGGGATACAATGTGATATTTGGATACATGTATATATTGTGTAATGATCAAATCAGGCTAATTCACCACAAATATTTATCATTTATTTCTGATAAAAACATTCCAAATCTTCTCTTCTAGCTATGTTGAAATATATGCTACATTTTTGATATCTATATTCACCCCACTGTGAAATAGAACACTGGAACTTATTACTCTTCTCTAAGTGTAACTTTGTACCCATTGACCAACTTCTCTCTCTTTTTCTCTTGCCTCCCTTCCCTAGATTCTGGTAGCCACTATTTTATTCTTTACTTCTATGAGATCAACTTTTTTAGATCCCACATGAATGAGATTATGTGATATTTGTTTTTCTGGGTCTGGCTTATTTCTTTGAACAAATGTCCTCCAAGTTCATCCATGTTGTCAAAAATGACAGAATTTCATGCTTTTTAATGAAAGAATAGTATTACTTTGTGTATATATACCATTTACTTATCAAATTAGTCTGTTGATGGGTACTTAGGTTGATTTCATATCTTCAACTATTGTGAATTGGGCTGCAATAAACATGGGAATACAGATATTCCTTCAACATACTGATTTCTTTTTTGTGTATATATACCCGGTAGTTGGATTGTTGCACTATATGATAATTTTTTTAAGTTTTTGAGAAACTTCTTTTTTTTTCTATAATGGTTGTACTAAGTTGTATTCCCGTGAACAGTGTGTAAGTGTTTCTGTTTCTCTATATCCTTACCAGCACTTGTTACCTTTTGCCTTTTTGATAACAGCCATTCTAAATGGAGTGAGGTGATCTCTCATTGTTTTTAATCTGCATTTCCCTGAAATTTTGACCATTTTTATGTCTTCTTTTGAAAAATGTCTATTCAAGTTTTTTGCTTATTTTTAATTCAGATTATTTGTTTTCCAGAGGAAATCAATAATTTTTTGGAAGCACACAGCCTCCTGAGATAGAAAAAGAAAGAAAGAAACCTCCTGAATGGACTGATAAAGTATAACAAAATTGAATCAATAAAAAATTTAAAATCTCCTAAAAAAAAGACCAGTACCAGATGGATTCACAGACAAATTCTACCAAACATACAAACAAGAACTAAAATCAGTCCTCCTGCAACTATTCCAAAAAAATCTAGGAGATAATTCTGACTCATTCTAGGTGACTAATATCACGTTGATATCAAAACCAGACAAGAATACAATAGCAACAACAAAAAGAAAACTACAGGCCAATGTTTCTGATGAACATGGATACAAAAATCCTCAATAAAAATTTAGCAAATTGAATCCAACAGCACATCAAAAAGATAATACACCATGATCAGTTGGGATTTATCTCAGGGATGCAAGGATGATTCAACATTCACAAAATCAATAAATATGACACATCATACAAACAGACTTAAAAACAAAAACTATAAAATTATCTCAATCGGCACAGAAAAAGCATTTGATAAAATTTAGCATTCCTTCTTGACAAGCATTCCCAACAAATTAGAAAGAAAATACCTCAACATAATGAAAGCCGTATGCAACAAACCCATAGCCAACATCATATTAATAGGAAAAAGCTGAAAGTGTTTCCTCTAAGAACTGGAACAAGACAAGGATGCCCACTTTTACCACCCTTATTTAACATATACTGGAAGTTCTTGGCAGAGCAATCAAACAAGATAAAGAAATAAAAGGTCTCCAATTTGGAAGATAGTAAGTCAAATTATCTATTTGTTGATGATATGATCTAATAGCTAGACAACCCTAAAAACACCATGAAAAAATTTTAGGTTTGAAAAATGAAATTAGTAAAGATTCAGGGTACAAAATTAATGTATAGAAATCAGTAGCATTTTTATACACCAATCAATCTAGCTGAGGAGCAAATCAAGATGGAATCCTGTTTATAATAGCAAAAACAAAGTACTTAGGAATGCATTTAACCAATGAGGTGAAAGTCCTCTTTAATTAAATATAGAACTAAAAACACTTTAAAAATAAATCATAGATGACACAAATTAAGAAACATCTTATGCTCATGGATTAGAAGAATCAATATGTTAAAATGACCATATTGCCAAGAGAAATCTACATATTCAATGCAATTTTCCACATAATTAGGAAAAAAAATCCTAAAATTCATATGGAACCAAAGAAAAAGAGCCCAAATAGTCAAATCAATCCTAAGCAAAAAGAACAAAGCTGGAGGCAACACATTACCTGACTTTAAATTATACTGCAAGGAAATAGTAATCCAAATAGCATGACATTGGTATAAAAAGAAACACATAGATCAATGGAACTGAATAGAGAATCCAGAAATAAAGCTACATGACCACAGCCACAGATCTTTGATAATGTCAGCAAAAATTCATGCTGGGGAAATGGCACTCTATTCAATAAGTGATGCTGGGAAAATTGACTAGCCATGTGCAGAAGAATGAAACTGGACCCCTACCTCTTCCCATATACAAAAATTAATTCAAGATGGATTAAAAATTTAAACATAAGACCTGAAACTATTAAAATTTTGGAAGAAAACCTAGGAAAACTCTTCTGGACATTGGCCTAGGCAAAAAAAAAAAAAAAAAAAAAAAGACCATGTTCACAAAACCAAACACAACAGCAAAAATAGACCAGTGACACTGGTCTAAAAAGCTTTTGCACAGCAAAAGAACAACAGAGTAAGTAAACAACCTACAAAATGGAACAGAAATATTTGCAAACTATGCATCTGACAAAGAGTTAATATACATAATCCACAAGGAAACCAAAAAACAAATAGCAACATGAAAAAGTGGACTAAAGACATGAACAGACATTTTTCAAAAGAATACATACAAGCAGCCAATAAACATATGAAAAAAGTTCTCAAATTGTGACTAATCATTAGAGAAATGTAAATTACAATAACAATGAGATACCATCTTACACCAGTCAGAATGAGTATTACTAAAAAGTCAAAAAAAAAAAAAAATGAAGAGGAAATGGAGAAAAGGAATGCTTATTCACTGTTGGTGAGAATGTAAATTAATACAACCTCTAGACAAACAGTATGGAGAGTTCTCAAATAACAAAAAATAAAACCACCATTCAATCTCGCATTTTTGCTACTGGGTAATTACCCAAAGGAAAAGAAATAATTATATATAAAATACATATACATTGATGAGCAATGGAGAATTAAAATACTTCCTCTAAGAGAATATGCTGCTTCCAGACCAGTTGTACAGGAGACACTAAAAAAGGTACTGTGCACAAAATAGAAAAGAAACAAATGAAAGACCATATACTTCACAAGATCCCAAACAAACACAGAAGCAACAGAAGCATACCCACAAAAATGAAAACACACACATATTGACACAAAAGCTAAAAGGAAACAAAACAGCCTTGTGACAGGGACAAATTCCTACATTTTAATAATCAGCCTTAATGTGAATGGACTAAATGCACCACTGAAAAGACAGAATGGCAAACTGGATTTCAAAAAAAACAAAACATGGCCCAACAATATGCTGTCTCTAGGAAACAAATCTCACTACAAAAGACACTCACAGTGTCAAAATTAGAGGACGGAAAACAAATTTTCACACAAGAAGTCAGTCATCATGATCTTTATATCTGACAAAACAATCTTTAAGTTATCAAAAATTTAAAAAATATACAGGACACTACATAATGATGAAAGGCGCAGTTCATCAACAAGAAATATTTATCCTAAACATACATGCACCCAACACAGGAACACCAGGTTATATAAAGCAGCTTCTAAGTAAACTAAAAAAAGATATTGATTCAAACACCATCATAGCTGGAGACTTAATTACCCCACTAACAACCCTAGATAGATCATTGAGGCAAAAAATCAACAGAGAGATCCAGAACCTCAACTTGATGTTTGACCAAATGGACTTAATAGATACCCACAACCAGGGAATATACATTCTGCTCATCACCGCATGACTCGAACTCCAAGATCACTACATCTTTGGCAATAAATCAAGCATAAACACATTTCATAAGACTGAAATACTGCCATGCACCTTCTCAGACCACAGTGGAATAAAAATAAATATCACCACTAACAAAATTCCCCCCAAATCCAAAAAGACATGGATGCTAAATAGCATGGTGCTGAACAACTCCTATGTCAACAAAGAAATCAAAACAGAAATCGAAAGATTCCTGGAAACAAAAGAAAATGAAGAAACATCTTACCAAAACCCCCAGGATGCCATGAAAACAGTACTAGGAGGGAAAATTTATATCTCTAAGAATACACATCAAGAAAATAGATCACAAGTTAACAGACTAACAAATCACCTAAGAAAACTGGAAAGACAAGACCACCAAAACCCTAACTTCAGCAAGAATCCAGATCACCAAAGTAAAAGTCAAAATATGGGACATAGAAGACAAAAATATCATAGAAAAAAAAATCAATGAAACAAAAAACTGATTCTTTAAAAGGATAAACAAGGTCGGGTTCGGTGGCTCAGCCTATAATCCCAACACTTTGGGAGGCTGAGGCAAGTGGATTGTCTGAGTCCACGGGTTCAAGACAAGCTTGGGCAACTTGTTGAGACCTCATTTGTACAATAAATAAGTAAAAAACAAAAAATTAGCCAGGCATGGTAGTGCACACCGGTAGTTCAGGCTACTTGGAAGGCTAAAGTGGATCACCGAAGCCCAGCAGGTTGACGCTGGGATGACTGTGAGTGTGCCACTGCACTCCAACCTGGGCAACAGAGTGAGACTCCAACTCAAAAAAAAAAAAAAAAAAAAAGGATAAATAAGATTGATGGTACCCTAGCCAGAATGACCAAGAAAAAAAAGGAAAAAATTCAAATAAACCCTATCAGAAAAGCAATATCAAGCCACATCTGACCCTGAAGAAATACAAAAGATTATCAGAGAATACTATGCACAACTGTATCTTAACAAACTTAATAACCTAATGAAATGGAAGACTTTCTGATATCACACAACCTTGCAAGGTTGAAATAAGAAGAAATTAAGACACTAAATAAACCTGTAACAACCCAGGAAATCGACTCCATCATAAGAAAACTACCTACAAAACAACCTTGGACCAGACAGCTTTCCAGAGGATTTCTACAAAATATACAAGGAAAAACTGATACCAATCCTACTGAAAGTATTCCAGGCAATTGAGAAAGATAAAACTCTCCTCACATCATTTTATGAAGTTAATATCGCGTTGATACCCAAACCGGGTAAAGATCCAACAAAGAAAGATAACTACAGGACAATATCCCTGATGGACATAGATGCAAAAATTCTCAACAAGATTCTAGCAAGTCAGATTCAAAACACATCTCAAAAATCACCCACGGCTGGACATGGTGGCTCATCCCTATAATCCAGGCACTTTAGGAGGCCGAAATGAGAGGATTGCCTGAGCCCATGGGTTTGAGACCAGCCTGGGAAACTTGGTGAGACCTCGTCTCTCAATTAAAAAAAAAAAAAATTAGCCAGTCATGGTGGTGCATGCCTGTAGTTCCAGCTACTTGGAAGGCTGAAGCAGAAGGATAACCTGAGTCCAGCAGGTCAAGGCTGCAGTGACATGACCATGTCACTGCACTCCAGCCTGGGTGACAGAGTGAGACTACAACTCAAAAAAAACAAAAAACAAAAAAAACAAACAAACCAAAAAAACCATCAACAGATGTAAAAACAAGAACCACATGATTATATTATCAGATGCAGAAAAAAGCTTTTGATAAAATCCAGTTTTCCATGATAAAAACCCTTGAACACCTACACATAGAGGGAACATACCTCAAAATAGTAAGAGCCATCTATAATAAACCCACAACCAACATATTGCACAATGGGCAGAAATTGGAAATATTTCCCCTGAAAACTAGAACAAGACAAGGCCCACTTTCTCCCCTCCTGCTGAACATGGTGTTGGAAGTCCTAACCAGAAAAATCAGACAATAGAAGAAAATCAGGGGTATCTAAGTAGGAAAAAATTCAAGTTATCCCTCTTGGCTGATTATATGATTCTATACCTTGAAAACCCAAGAGAATCTCTCAAAAACCTTCTTGTACTGATAAATATCTTTGAAAAAGTCTCAGGATACAAAAAAAAAAAATGTGCAAAAGCCAGTCTCATTCTTATACACCAACAACAAACAGGCAGAGAAACAAATAAAAGGCACAGTTCCATTCACAATAGCCACACAAAAAATGAAATACCTCAGCATCTTCCTAACTAGAGAAGTGAAAACTTTTACAATGAAAATTACAAAACTGCTCAAAGAAATTTAAAAAGACACAAACAAATGGGAAAATATTCCATGCACATGGATTAGAAGAATCAACATTGTTAAAATGTCCATCCTACCAAAGGCAATTTACAAATTCAATGTAATACCCATTAAATTACCAGCAGCATTCTTCTCAGACCTGGAAATGACAGTACAGAAATTCATATGATCACATAAACTACCATGAATAGCCAAAACAGTCCTGATCAAAAGAAACAAAGTGGGAGGTATCATACTTCTGACCTTCAAAATTTATTATAAGGCTACAATAATCATAAAAACCTGGTATTGGTACAAGAGCAGACATATAGACCAATAGAACAGGATAGATATTCTGAAAGCAAAACCTCAATATCTCAACCAACTCATCTTCAGCAAAGCCTCCACCAAGGGAGAGGAGAACTTATTCAGTAAATGGTGCTGGGAAAACTGATTGACCACATGCAGAAGACTGAAACAGGACTCCTACCTATCACCATACATAAAAATCAACTCCAAATGGATCAAAGACCTAAACATAGAACCTCAAACTATCAGAATCATAGAAAACACTGGAGACACCCTTACAGAAATTGGAAGAGGCAACCAATTCTTGATCAAAACCTCAAATACCCATGCCATAAGAAATAAGATAGACAAGTAGGACTTCATCAAAATGAAAAGATTCTGCAAAGCAAAAAAAATCATCAAGAGAGTAGGGAGACAGCCCACAGAATGGGAACAAATATTTGCCAACTGTATATTTGACAAATCTGATACATCCAGGATGTGCAAGGAACTGAAACATGCTGAAACGAAACAAAACAAAACAAAACAAAACATCAACAAACAACCCTATTAAGAAATGGGCGCCACAATCCCCCTACTGGGAATATACCCTGAAGAACTCAAATCACTCTATAAAAAAGATACCTGCACACATATGTTTATCGCAGCGTTGTTCACAATAGCAAGAACCTGGAAACAACCATGCTGCCCATCAAAAGAGGACTGAATTTAAAAATGTGGTACATCTATATGATGGAATACTACGCAGCCATAAAAAAGAACAACATCATGAATTTCGCAGCAACCTGGATGGAACTAGAGTCTGTAATACTGAGTGACCTCTCACAGAAACAAAGATCCGAGTATCACATGTTCTCACTCATATAATGGACCTTGAACATCCAATGTAATACTATAAGAAAATGACTGACGGTACTGGGAAACTATGGGGGGGGGATGGGATTAATGGTAGCAAATATCTGTCTGGGGATGGGGAAACACCTCTTATCAACAGGGTGCCTGAATGAAACGTAATTGTACACCTAACCCTTAACTATACCCCACAAAACCATAATAAAAAATATTGGTTAAAAAAGAAATGGGCAAAATATATGAATAGATACTTCTCAAAAGAAGACATAAGAATGGCCAACAGATACATGAAAAAATGCTCAGCCTCACTAATCACCAAAGAAATGCAAATTAAAGCCACACTGAGATACTACCTAACTCCAGTCAGGATGGCCATTATCAATAACAAAATACACCAGTTGCCGGAGAGGATGCAGGGAAAAGGAAATGCTTTTACACTGTTGGTGGGAGTGTAAACTAGTACAACCTCTGTGGAAAAAGTGTGGTAATTCCTAAAAAATCAAAAAATCAACCTTCCATATGACCCAGCAATCCTCCTTTTGGGAATATATCTGGAGGAACTCAAATCATTCTATAAAAAAGATACCTGCACATGCATGTTTATTACAACATTATTCACAATAGTAAAAATATGGAACTAACAATGCTGCACATTGAAAGTGAACTGTATGAAAAAAAGTGGTACATATACATGATGGAATATTACACAGTCATAAAGAAGGACAAAATTATGGGCTTTGCAGCAACTTGGATGAATTTAGAGTCTAAAATACTCAGTGATCTATCACAGAAACAAAGAACTGAGTACCACATGTTCTTTTTTTAAAATTTTTTACTTTAAAGATATGGGATACAATTCAGGATTAGGTATAAAAGTGGTCATCATATGGGTAAAGTTTGGGCCTCTCTTTGGTTCCCCCTTTGGCTGGTTTGAGATCAGGTACTCTTATTGATGTTGTATCCCTCACCCCCCTATCTACCCAGGCAATATCCTACTACTGCCAATTCCTTTCTTATAGTATTATGGTAAATATTCAGGGTCTGCTTATGTGTGAGAACATGTTGAGCACCACATCTTTTAAAATAAAAACATATATATCCAGAAAAAAAATATACATACCATGGAATACTGCTCAGTCAAAAGAAAAGAATGAAATAATGACTTTTTTTTAGCAATGTAAATAGAACTAGAGGTCATTATTCTATGTAAAATGACTCATAACAGAAAGACAAACACTACTTTTTCTTACTTATAAGTGGGGCTAAATTATAGGTAAATAGGAACATACAGATTGGAATAATGGACATTGGAGACTATAAAAGGTGGGAGGATGATAAAAGGGTGAGCTTTGAATAAATTACCTATTGGGTACAATGTTCACTATTCAGGTGATGGGTACGCTAAAAGCCTAGACCTCACCACTGCATATTATATGCATGTAAAAAATCTGACCTTGTACCCTCTAAATGTATACAAATAAAAAATAAAAAATTAATTAGTTTTTTTTTTTTGCTATTGAGTTGTTTCTTATATATTCTTGTTATTAACCTTTGGTCAGATGTATAGTTTACAAATATTTTTTCCAATTCTGTAAGTTGTCTCTTCACTCTGTTGATTTTTTTCGTTTACTGTACAGAATCATTTTAGTTTGACATAATCCTATTAGCATATTTTTCCTTTTGTTGCTGGTGTTTTTTAGATTGTATCGATGAAGTCCTTGCCCAGACTGATTTCTCTCTTTTCTTCTAATAATTTCATAATTTGAGGTCTCACATTTAAGTCTGTAATTCATTTTGAGTTATAATTTTTTTTCACAAAATTTTATAGCTTTGAATCCAGGAAATTTATAAATGAGGACTGTATATATGCCCTAATTAGGAAAGTTTGACTCACTGTTGGAAAGGACACAATTGTGAAATTCAAATGTATCTGTGAAATTTAAAACTCTCATATATCATTGTTACAATTATATTACAATTTCTTAGATAAATGAATATTTAGTTACTGAACAAAGTATACAATGAAGATGATTAATAAGTTTTCGAATTGTTTTTCTGAGCTAGGCATATCCATCATGTTTTTGATATTTTATCTTTAGAAATAGATGCAGAAATAGATATAGACTTAGACAAAAAAGATTGTCCAAATGGGTTTGGGAAAAGTCCGTCCTCTATTTTCTTTCCAACCCCTATTACTATTATTTTTTGGAGTAGTGCATCTTGTTTTGCTATACAATCTATGTCAATACAGCTAGATGTTGATTAAACAGTAAAGTTATCAAAACTTTGACGTCTTTTTTTCTCACTCTTACTTCCTGCTCTCTGTTTTGGTGTTCATTTACTTCTTGACAACAGTGAAAGAGAAAGAAGAATTAAGAGTGTTAGGGACTGAGTTATGTCCTCCCCCCCCCCAAATTCATAGGCTAAAACCCTACCCCAATACTTTGAATGTGACTGAATACGGAGATATGTCCTTTAAGGAGGTAATTAAGGTTAAATGAAGTCATAAAGATGAAAATCTAACCCAACATAGTGGTATTCTAAGAAGAAGAAAAAGAGACACTTGGTACACATACACAGAGAGAAAAGGCAATGTGAGGACAGAGCAAGAAGGCAGCCATCTGTAAGCCAAAAAGCAAGGCATCATGAGAAACTAAGCCTGCTGGCATCTTGATATTGGATTTTCAGCCTCCAGAGTTGTGAGAAAATTAATTTCTATTGTTTAAGCCACCCAGCCTGTGATATTTTGTTTTGGTACTCCAAGTAGACTAGTGCAAGGAAAAAAGACTGAAAGGAATTTGCTTACTTGTTGATAAGCAAATTTTGCAAAATCTAGGCTGGGAAATGGATGTAAGTACAGTGATTTATCCAGTGGTTTGTAGTTCTGTTTTATCTGTAGCTTCACGTCTTGTTGACTAGAATCTTGGAAGTGACTTAGCCCAAAACTCTAACGAGGCTTATATTCCAATTTGGCGTCACTGGCAGGTGGCTATCTAACTTTTGCTGAGAACAGCTATAGTGATGGAGAACAATTTAAGTGCTCAAGAAACCCTGCCATCCTGAAGCAACTTGTTAGTTAGAAAACATTTTCTTATATTCAGCTAGCATTTATGTGGTAGAGATTGCTGGTTGTTTCTTAATATCTGTTCTTTTCCTTTCTAAGTGGTCACTTGATTATTAAGTAGATGCATGGCTTTCTGAAATAAGAATATATTTTCCAGCTTTCCTTGAAGCTGAATATAGACATATTACTATGTTCTGAATGGAATATAAACAGATTTTGCATATACCTTCTAGGAAATGTTCTTAAATAGAAAAGGAATAACTCTTTTTTTTTCATTCCTACTGACTGGAATGTAAACATTATGGTTAGAACTTGAGAAGTCATCTTAGACCATGAGGTAGAATTCATATATTGGAGAACCTGGGTCTCTGCTTCTGGAGTCTTCCAGAGCCTGGACTCTTTATTTACAAATTTTGTTTACTTGAAAGAAAAGAAATTCTCTTCTCTGAGGTAAGTTATATTTTAGGTTTTATGTCATTTATAACTAAGCCTACTTCTAATTGTTTAGGTAACTGCGCTTATGTAATTTTCACCTGCATGTCCTTGATCTAGTCTATATTACATAATATAAGGAAGGTCTAATTTCATTTCCACATGACAAACAGAATAGACTGTGATCCTGTCCTCCCTAGGCCTATAAACTAAGTACAACGAACTTTCCATAACCGTGGATTCAACCAATCTCAAATTGAAAATATTCAAACAATAAAAATAAAGAATAACAACACAATAACAAAAATATTACAGATAAGAAGCAATACATCTAGCAACTATTCACATAGCATTTACATTGTATTAGGCATTCTAAGTAATCCAGACTTGATTTAAAGTATGCAGAAGGATGTGCTTAGGTTATCTGCAAGCACTCTACAATTTTATATAAAGGACTTGAGTATCTGCAGTTTTTGGTATTTGTGGGTGGACCTGGAACCAATCTCCCAAGGATACCAAGGGGCAATTGAATAACTGACTATATTAATTGCTCTCTGACCATACTAATTGTTTTCCTGAAACCCTGATTTACTCAGGCAGTCTTTGTTTACTTAAGTTGAGAGTAAGCTGCATTGTACATATCTCATATAACTAGAAATGAAACAAATCAGAAAATGATTCCAGTCTTGAGTGCAGTTAAAGGAAATGTTTGGTAGGAAATGACCTGAAACAGACTTACAAATAGTTTCCATAACAACACAGATTTTTCAATTTATTCTTATTTTTTAAATCATAGATCTCTGTCGTACTAACAGGTAAATAAGTTTGTGTAGTTTCTTACCCCACAATGTTTTATCAAATATGTGACTATTAGAATTATCAAAGAGGAGAGAGAATTTTTCATTATTTCTGGGCAGAAGTAGGTATGTTAATAGGTAATTTGTTTTCTTACAATTCTGCAGCTGGTCTTCCAGTTAATGTGGTGAAAGGTAAGCTGGATGGCCAACTTGAGCAATTTACTACAATCTGCAATGTCGCTTTTTCAAAGGCTAACTTTTAGTAATTGCCTAGCAGGTGTGAGATGATAAATCATTGTGGTTTTGATTTACATTTATCTGATGATTAGTGAAGTCAAACATCTTTTCATATACACTTTGACAATTTTAAAGTCTTATTTGGAGGAATGTCTTGCCAAGTCTTTAGGCCATTTAAACAATCAAGTTATCATTATTATTTGCTATTGAGTTGTAGGAATTTCTTATATATTTTGGAAATTAACCCTTATATGTAATTTGCAAATATTTCTCCCATTCCATAGGTTGCCTCTTCACTCTGTTGTTTCCTTTGCTGTGCATAATATAATCCCATTTGTCTATTTTTACTTTTGTTGCCTTTGTTTTTGGAGTCATGTAAATAAAACAAAACACTACACATGTTGGTGATGATGTGGAGAAATTGGAATCCTTGTACACTGTTGGCAAGAATGCAAAATGGTGTGGAATCTATGGAAAACAGTATGGAGATTCCTCACAAAATTAAATTTAACTAGTATGTGATCCACCAATTCCACTTCTGGGTATTTTTTCAAAAGAATTGAAATCAAGACTTAAAAGAGATATTAGCAATCCAATGTTCATTGCACCTCTATATACGTGGCCAAAATGTAGAAACAACCTAAGAGATATTAGCATTCCAATGTTCATTGCAGCTCTATACACAATAGCCAAAATGTATAAACAACCCAAATGTTCATTGACAGATGAATGGATAAAGAAAATATAGTATATACACAGAGTGAAATATTATCCAGACTTAAAAAAGAAAAAAAAAAACTGCCATATTTGACAGCATGGATGAACCTTGAGGACATTATGTTATGTGAAATAAGCCAGCCACAGAAGAAAAAATATTGCATGATTCCATTATATGAGGTATCTGAAATAACAAAATTCATAGGATCAGAGAGTAGAATTGTGGTAGCCAAGGCATTAAGAAAGAGGGAAATGGGAGTTTCTAATCAATTAGCATCAAGTCTCAGTTATTGGACGATGAATAAATTCTAGAGATTTGATATACCACATTATCCCTTGATTATATTGCATAATAAATTTACCAAAGGGATAGACCTCATATTAAGTGTTCTTATCACAATAGAACGGAACTTTTTTTTGAAAAGCAGTCTTTTCCTTTTTCATGAGTAAATCTCTATAGGCTTGAACAAAATTGCCTTTGTAATGTGCATAACTTCCAACTAAGAGCATTTATTGGGAATTTAAGTTGTATATATAACATATTTCATTGGACTTGAAGTGGAAGAGAGAGTTCTTGTCTGTGAGAAGTTTGTGTGTGATTATAGACTTTTTGCTAATTGTCTGAGGGAATCTAAGACAAACCCAAAGAACGGAATAAGCTCAGTGTTAGAACATAAACTATAGTACGAGATGAAGTCTGTTTTGCCTACTACTTTAACTTAGTACCAAGCATGGTGCCTATCATAGTTTATTTCACTTTCTCTTGCTTGAATGAAACAAAGATTTTAAAGTATATTCTTCAGATTCAATGCCAAGTTCAATAAACAATGGTAAAACTAATACCTATTTTGACCAGTGTTTATATAACATAATGTGCACATGAAGATTTAACATTATTTAGTTGACCAAACTAAACTGGTAAGCTAACCCAAATTACTATTGCTGTATCTGACAGACTGAACAGATATAAATAAACATATATAAAAACATCTGTCTGAGTTTGATATATATTAAACTGTATATATGCTCTGAAAGACTCTAGTGGTGTCTACTACTCAAAGGAATTACTTATGAATATATATTTTTAAATTTTTTATTTTGAGATAATTTTAGACTTATGAAAGAGTTGCAAAAATAGTACAAAAAGTGTTCAAAGTGTTCATATACTTTTCACCTAGCTTTTCCTAATGTCAAAAATCTTACATACCAGAGTACAACTGGCAAAATGTAGAGATTAACATTTGTGTAATACTATTCACTTAACAGAAGACTTTGTTTAAATTTTTACTGATGTTTCCACTGCCATCTTTTTTTCCAGTATCTAATCCTGGATCTCACATTACATTTCTTTTTCTTTTTTTTTTTGAGTTGGAGTCTCACTCTGTCACCCAGACTGGAGTGCAGTGGCCGCTCTCGGTCACTGCAGCCTCGACCTGCTGAGCTCTGGTGATCCTTCTGCATCAGCCTTCCGAGTAGCCGGAACTACAGGCATGCGCTACCACGCCCGGCTGATTTTTTGATTTTTATTGTAGAGATGAGGTCTCGCTGCCCAGGCGGGTCTCGAACCCACGGGCTCAGGCAATCCACTCACCTCAGCCTCCCAAAGGCGCGGGATTACAGGCTGAACCACTGAGCCCGGATACCTTTATTTTTCATATCACTTTAGTCTCCTCCAATCTGTGACAAGTTCTTCAGTCTTTCCTTGGCTCTCATGACCTTGAGATTTTTGAAGAGTACTCGTCAGGTATTTTGTTGAATATCCCTCAGTTTGGGTTTGTCTGATGATTCCTCATGATTACACTGAGATTATACATTATTAGGAAAAATACCACAAAGCCACTATATCCTTCTCAGTGCACCATATGTAGGTACTTTGTATAGGTATGTTTTATTGCTTGTGGTATAAACTTTGGACACTTAGTTAAGGTGTTATCTGCCAGATGTCGCCACTGAAAAGTCACTATTTTTCTCTTCATAATTATCATTTCCCACATTTGGGAAAAGTGACTTAAATTATGCAAATATTCAGTTTTTCTTGAACTTTTGCCAACTAATTTTAGCATCTATCAGTGGATGTTGCTTATAGCAATTATTGTGGTTTTCTAATGGTTATTTTCTATTTCTCTCTTTTCTTGTACATATATTAATTAGAAAAAAAGTAAGCAAGTAAAAGGAGGTGTTCCTTCGGTTCCACCTATTTACAAATAAATAAACCACTTAAAGTAAATAAAAATCTTGATTCAAGGATATTTATTTTATTTTTTGATTAATTTTATTGTTATTTATTTTGCTACAAAAGTTGTGGTAGAGTTGACCATTTGGTATACTTTCAGATTGACTTCTGTAAACTTCCTACATGCCCCTATTTTTTTTTTTTTAAATTACATTCTTGTTTTCTAGCACCACAGGATGTTCCAGGCTCAGCTTGTATTTTACCTGCCTCACCTTTGGAATCAATCAAGAAGAAGACTTGGTTCTTTTTATTAAGGAATGGTACTTTAGAAACGAAACGTGGATACTAAGTGTGCTCATTCCTAGTGAGGTGTCACTGTTTGTAGTACCTCACACTAGACAGAGCAAGAAAATATATGTATGTATAAACCGGGCTCAGTGGCTCAGCCTGTAATCCCGTGCCTTTGGGAGGCTGAGGTGAGTGGATTGCCTGAGGCCGCGGGTTTGAGACCCACCTAGACAGGCGAGACCTCATCTCTACAAAAAATTAGCCGGGCGTGGTAGCGCGCACCTGTAATTCCGGCTACTCGGAAGGCTGAGGTGGAAGGATCGCCGGAGCCCAGCAGGTCAAGGCACTCCGATCTGGGCGACAGTGAGACTCCAACTCAAAAAAAAAAAAAAAATATATATATATATATATGTATAGTTGTTCATGCATATACATCTCTATGTTTTTAACTCTCATGTTACCTGTATATGTATTTTAAAAAGAAAGAAACATAAGTTTATACTAATATCAATTCAACACCACAAATGCTAAAACCTCTTCTTTTTATTTATAATTTCTTTCTTTGATAGTGAGAAACCTAACTCTTAATCCCTGGAATATATTTATTTGTTTGTTTAACCCTGTTATTCATATAAAGTAGTTTCAGGATCACGAATCCATATCCCAGTAAGAAAGGAAAAAATAAAATTGGAGTACAAAAATGCATTGTTTATTTGCAGTTCTTTGTGTCTTTAACCATATTGGGTCAAAACATGGTTTTCTAAAGCTATTTAGGTAAACTTCTTTATTCTCTATCCCTTTCAGTGCAGTTATGTGATTTGTTTATTATATTATTAGATTCATTTGGTGAAATCTTCACTCACTTTTTGGTTCTTCCTACATCTTTAAAAAAATTGTATACAGAAAAATATGAGACTATATAGTTTATATATATAGTTCTATGGGTTTTGACAAATGCATAAAGTTATCTGTACAACACCACAGTTGTTTGCATAACAATTCCATTATCCCTAAAATTTCTTGTGCTGCTCCTTTGTACATAATCCCCAAATGCTTATTTTTACTATTAGAACACTAACTCTCTAAGCTTATAGATGTCTGCTTCCATTTTGGATTCTAAGTGCTTCTAGAGCTAAGCTGATGCTCAATAAATGCTTGTCCTAACAACTCGTATAAAATTGGCACTGATCAAAAATCTAAGTGAATGAATAAATGAATGACTCAATGTGCATATATATGATGAAAGTGACATGAAATGGTATTTTCATTCCAATCAGAGCTTTTCATAATATTCCCTGCATTGCTTTCCCTTCATGGTCCTCACTCCTCTCCCAGTGATCACTCTCATGGGAGTACAGTGAGTTTTGCTTTACTGGTTATCCTATGTAGTAAACAGTGATGGCGGATATATTAGGACAGTCATGTTCCATCCACATAGGATACTTGAAAAGGATTAAAGTGGTGCCCCAAAGTTTGATTTTTGCTGCAACACTTTTTGTTGGTTTAAGCAAACTGCTGAGTACAAGATTTCTAAAAGTCCTCAGACAGCCTCTGGAAAATTCAACACATCCTGAATAAAAAATGTGTTGGAGGAAAGAAAATGATACCCAGAGTCCAAGCAGGTGCATCAGTCAATGCATTTAATGAAGTTGCTAAATTTTGATTGTGCAAAACAAGTCTCCAGCAAGGAGAAAAAAAAAACAACAAATAAATAGAAAAGATGATAACTATGTGATTTGCAACAACTGCAATATCCATGTATTGCTGTCTTTAGGGAACAATGAATTATTCTAACAAATCTATACTGGAGAAAGAAATCCTCTTTAACTATATTTAGTAGTGTTAGTTTAGAGTCAAATGATATTATAATGACTGAACATTTGGGAATAAAAACAAAAAAGCCCTTCACTTAAAATCTTTTAGTCATTTGTTAAAAAGATAATTCTTTCTTATAATAAAACCACTCAGGAATTGTACCTTTAGGAAATGAAGGAGGAAATGAGGCAGCATGGTAGTCAACTAGGGCAGTGATTTTCCAAACTGAGCTCTAGGGATTCTTAAGATGTCATGTCTCAGGGGCTGTTATATGGGACTTATCAGGCTGGTGAAGACCCAATTTGGAGTCTCAGATATCTCCATTCCTATCAACCATCATCAACCTATGAGGTAGCTTTAATTATAATTGTTTTGTATACTATATTTATTTGAAAAAAGTTCTAAAGAAAAGATAAAATACTATTCTAGAGTATCAAAAGAAAGAAGCAGAAAAAAGTGAGAGAGAAAAATTTTAAAAAAGAAGCAGAAATTACAAAAGAACTTTAATTTACCATGTCTAATTATTCCAATATAAAGGTGGGTAAGACCAGAAACATAGGACAATATCAGGCAAATGTACACCCGAAGAAGGCAGGGATGTATATATGTTTATTATACCTTTTACTCATATTTTTTCTAAAATGGAAGTCAATCAGAACTCAATAGCACTGTTTTGAGGATGTTTAGAGAAAGAAATCATAGTGCATAAGAGACTAAATATCTTTGAATCATGCAAAATATTTGGCAATCCTTCTCCCCTAATCTTGAATTTGTCCTTTCACACAGTAGCAACTTTACCTATCTTTATGCAGTCATTAGGTAAGAGCTCCCAGTATGTTTAATTTCATTAACAGTAAAAAGTTTAAAAACAACATAACAAAAGGCAGTTCATCTTACCTTGTTTGAAAACATTCACTAATAGAACACATAACTACTTCTATTGACATAATTTAATACCAAATTGTTAGAATGAAATTTCATATAACATAATGTGTAGTAGTACGCTATTTTTCTTTCTGGCTGTCTCTGTCTGTGTTTGTGTCTCTCTCAAACAGATTAGTACAGACTAGTCTCTCTCTTTTCCCATGGTAGAGTGGGATGAGAATCTAAGTTGTTTGTAGCTTTTCCTACTGATAAGGAAGTAAAACCATCTGGCAAGGTAGTTTACTGTGGCAGTCCCTAGGATACCCTGGACATGCAAGTCACACACATCAGTGTTATTTTGTGTTGGGGAAGTGAAGACTAGAAGAGATCCCTAGCTGATTGTTTATTTCCTTGCTATATCTAGGTTTCTGTGACTTGACCCACATGTTTATGGTTAGGTGATTTCATCAAAAATACAAAAACTTACAATGACCTTGTCACAGACCAGACCTCTTACTCTTTTGGAGGCTCTGTGAAGTAGGGAAATATAATAGTTAACATTGATGGGCTGTCTCACATGGTTCAAGAATAGTGAGATTTTTACATATGTATGCCATTTAATACTTAAATAATCTTTATATGATGGTTTTAAAAAAATTGATTTTAATAATCAAGATGAGTTTTCGCTATGTTGCTCAGGCTTGTCTTGAACTCCTGGGCTCAAACAATCCTCCCACCTCAGCCTTATATGGTGGTTATTATTATCTCCCTTTCATAATGAGAAACTAAGACCTAGATATATAATAATTTAAATAATTTGTACAATGACGAGAGCGAGAGCGAGACTTGCTGAAGCCTGGGCTGCCAGGACAGTGGATAGGTGGGTAGAAACCTTTTTTAAAAGTCTCCTTTTGCTTCTTCTTTCTAATGAGGCAATCACACATGTTCCTCTCACAGAACCACTGTTTCCTCTTGTGGCAGGAATTAGTGCAACAGCCTTTGTGTAGATGTGGGTCTGCTGAGCAGTAAGATGGCAGGGTTTCAGCCTTGCTGTGGTGAGGAGGGAACGCAGGCGGGTACTAACTCTACTATCCTCAAGCATTCACTCTTTTGCCCTTTCCCCACAAGTGCCTGGTATTCAGGTATTCCCCAAGGGGCATTATTAGACAGAGGAACTGGTCTATCCAGGGGAACATAAACTCAAAGGTAAAAATTACTAGATATCTGTGGAGTACAATCCCAAAAGGAAAGGCAACTGTGGTGGCTACTGCTAGCTTTCTGTAGTATTATTTCTCCCCTTCTTGCTAAGGTTGACTGAATTTCTATTTCAGTTGGGTGTGGTTGAGTGATTGAGTTTTCATCAATGGAATATAAGCAGAAGTGATGTCTGCTATTCCCACTCTGGAGTTTTGGGTACTGGCCTACCTCCTCCACTCTTCCATGCTTTCTCTCTCCTACGTTGTTGACGACCCATCTTTTTTTTTTTTTTTTTTTTTTAATAGAGATGGGGTCTTGCTATGTTACCCAGACTGATTTTGAACTCCTGTACCCAAACGGTCTTCTCACATGTTCCTCTCAAGGTCCTGGGATTTCAGGCTTGATCCATCATACCCTGCTGGTGGCAACCCATCTTAACCATGCACATGACTCCAGTTCCTGAGGATGACAGAGCAGCTGGATGGGAGGAACTTGGCGTTGTGAATAGTCACATAGGTTGGCGCAGCCTCACTGACCAATGCGTTCCAGAGACCTGTCATGTGACAGTGAAATAAGTGTCATATTCTTTAAACCACTGCATTTTGGGTCTTTCTGTAATAGCTTTTTCTTAATGAATGTAAAGAGAAATTGGATGATACACATATCTAAAGCAGGTTATTGAAGCAGAATTACCAAGAGTTTGGAAGCATGATAAAATGCATTTGAGGAGTTTAGGGAAGAGAGTAGCAAAACAATAAGAAGAAAATGTAACAAAGTGGAAATTTTGGGTATCACTTTGACTTGTTTTTCTGTCTTTGGCTTTTTCTGAAAATCACCGGCACCCAAAAAGTCACAGGTACCACTCATGTGTCTGCTTTCCTTCTTACCCAGTTTGCTGGCATTGCTTGTCTGCAGTCATTGGCTTTTCCACTTGTCCTTTTGGGTTTATGTTTTCCACATTCCTTTACTATCATTTTAAGAGTTTTTAGGAGAACGCATAGACGGACAGGTGTTCATATTCCACATTTAAAGGAAAAACTCAAGTTCTTATCGATCTTGTTTTTTTGGATCATAGATACTTCTTACATGTTTGTATTTTCCATAGTGTAATTTGCTTTTACAAAATAGAAAATTTATAAATGATTATTGGGAATTAAGGGAAAGCTAAGTAAATTATGGCATCCACATATTAGAATATTATGTGGCCACTAGAAATAATGTCAATACATTTTTTAATGACAAAACAATTCATGTTATAATTTGAATTTTAGAACCGACACAAAGTTGTATACATATTATATATCTAAGCAACCTCCTTGGGTCCCCTCCCACTGTGGGAGCTTTTCTGTCCTCTCAATAAATCCTGCTTTCAAAAAAAAATAATATACATGTGTCCCTGTTTCAAGGTATTGTGGTACAAATATCTTATTCTAAGACAACTTGAACATTTTCTTACAATGCTATAATAAATTATTTTTAATTTCTATTAATCTAAACGCATTTCAGTTTAAACCACATCTGTAAACATTTAAAGAGGCCCCACTGTGAATTTAGACGTCAAGCTAGACATGATGGTGGGTGGGGGTAATAGTGATATAAAACAAAATTGAATATTCTCTAACCATAAACTTTTCATAGTTTAGTTTTGGGACTACTGTTGATGCTCTGAATTTATCATTTGGTCTCCCAAATAATTGTCTTCTAGGTGATTTAAAAAAAAAGTAATTGAAAGTGTGGATTTAAATACTAGACAAAAACTCTTGTGCCAATGAAACTTTTGCCATGTGCACTTTTGCCATGTGCACAGAAAATGTTCTGAATATTCTGTCCCATTCTTTCTAAATAACTGGGATATTGATGCTAGTGTATGCTCCAGGAGAAAAGAGACCAACCTGCCCTGCTCATAGTTGTATTTCTCGTATCTAGTACTGTGACTTCTAAGCATAGTAGGTGCTTAATTAATACTTGACTAACACATACAAACATAAACAAATGAATGAAAGAATCTAGATTTGGCTAGTCTTTTTCTTTTGGTGTGCTACCACAATCTAGATGTAATTAAGGAGCTGATACTTAGCTGGCACAGAAGATTCTGTTAAAAAAGGAGTCAAATTTAAAAAAAAACTAAGTGCCTATTTAATAATTTTTTCCAATGGACCTGTGTATAAAGACTGCTATGGTCAGATTATGTAATAATAATAATAATAATAATAATATTAATTATTTAATTTGACTAATACTGGTATGTATATGGTGCTTAGTGTTTCTCAACAAGCCTGCAATGGTTTGAATATCTGTACTGTCATGTTGAAATCCCCATTGTAACAGTATTAAGACGTGGGTCCTTTAAGAGGTGATTAGTCCATGAAGGTAACACATTCTTTCTCCCTCCCCCTCCCTCCTTCCTTTCTTTGTGAGGATGCAGCATTTTTTCAACATGTGATGATGCAACAAGGAGGTCTTTCTTGATGCCACCCTTCATCTTGGACTTCACAGCTTCCTGGACTGTGAGAAAATAAATTTCTGTCCATTATAAATTACCACTTAGTGATATTCTGATATGACTTAGTACAAAATGAGCTAAGACAAAGTCTTGATTGATTATTTAACACATCTATGAGACAGAGAAACTCTGGTGGGCTAGGACTTTGTGCTGGATTTATAGAAACCCACCAAAAATGACACTTTAGCTTGGACAAATTCTCTCTCCTAAGTCGTGAGTCAGAATGAGTTTCTGTCTGTGAGTGGATTGGCATTCCCTGTTGCTATGGTCTGAATGCGTCCCCACTACAATTCATGTACTGCAACTTCATGACCAATGTGATAGTATTAATAGGTGAGGCTTTTAGGTGATTATGCCATGAGGGCAGAGCTCTAGTGAATAGCATTAAAGGGTAAAGAACACCTCCTAACCCTTTTGGCTCCTTCCACTTTGTGAAGACCCATAGCAGGTGCCATCCATAAGGATCAGGTCCTCACCTCACCAGGAACTAAATCTCTTGGCCCCTTGATCTTGACTTCCCAGCCTCCAAAACTGTGAGAAATACATTTCTGTTTTTGATGAGTTCCTCAGTATAAGGCATTTCATTATAGCAGCAGGAACAAACTAAGACACCTGTGATGACCAACATTCCCAGGACCCATAGGAAATCCTTGATTCTGTCAAGTAAATGACACTCTCATTAAATGGACAGGAAGTTTAAACATTTCTTGAAAAGCACAAACAAACAAAACAACATGAATTGAAGATAGTAATAATAATGCATGCACAAAGAACAAAACACTTTAAGCCAATTATTTTTCTGTTTGTAAGATCTATTGCATAATAAACTTAAATAATCATAAGAAGTTAGATAAAAGAAACTTGAAAGTATCAAGAAGACTATTTAAATTGTCTACTTTTGGTACAATGGAAACTTGACCCAAATGTATTTTTTATTCTGAAATGTAGAAGTATATAATAAATATAATTTGTAAACAAACACAAATATGTGTACATCAGAGACCATGTTCAAGTTTATTACTTCTACCAGGCTACTGGATCATTAATTGGAGACCATTGCCCCAGTCATTGTAAGAAAAACACCCTCTTTAGGAAATGCCTCTTTAATCATTGAAATTTCTAAGAACTTACCAATTACTGTCTATGTACTTTTTAATTAGTTAACTTTTATTAATATTTATTATAATAATATGTCAATGTATTAATATTTCTTTTTATTAAATGAAAATTACCCGCAACAAAGGGTATTTCATGGTGATTATTTTGCATTCCATGGTAATGTTTTCTATTTCATCTGTCTTAATAATTTTAATAAAAGACAAATACAATTCACATCTTTATTTTATTATTTATTAAAATAAGTTGTATTATGTATATTTAAATGTATATTAAAGTATACAACATAATGATATGAGATACATACAGATAGTAAAATGGTTACTATAGTGATACAAATTGGCATATTCATTATCTCATGTAGTTAATTTTTTTTGTGGCAAGAGCAGCTAAAATCTACTCATTTAACATGAATTTCAAATACAGGACAATTTTATTACCTGTAGTACTCATGTTGTACATTAGATTTCAGGACTTTTTCATTCTATATTTGTATACCTGATCCTTTGTGTCCTCTCATCTATATCTCCCCATTTCCTCCCTACACCCTGCTCCTGGTAACGATTGTTTTGTTGTCTATTTTCGTGTATTTCAATTTCTAAAAACAGATTTCACATGTAAGTAAGACCACATGGTATATATTTTTCTGTGTCTGACTTATTTCACTTAGCATACTGTCCTCCAAGTTCATCTATATTGTGGCAAATGGCAAGATCTTGGTTTTTTTTAGGGCTATATATTATTTCACTATGTATTTCACTGTATATTGTATACAGTGGAATGGATATATACATATATATTTCACAGTTTCTTTATCCATTC
The DNA here is from genome assembly GCF_000164805.1 of Carlito syrichta. Lineage (NCBI taxonomy): Eukaryota > Metazoa > Chordata > Mammalia > Primates > Tarsiidae > Carlito > Carlito syrichta. The sequence continues at coordinate 1,077,463 of NW_007059676.1, forward strand.
ATGTGTTGATGAACACTTAGATTCCTTCCATAACTTGGGTATTGTGAATAATGCTGCAATGAACATGGTAATGCAGATATCTTTACAAGGAGGTGATTTTATTTCATTTAGGTGTATACCGAGAAGAAGGATTGCTGGATCATATGGTAGTTCTATTTTTAACTTCTTTAGAAACTTCCATACTGCTTTACATAATGACTGTACCAATCTACAATTCTACTAATGGTGTGCAAGACTTCCCCTTTCTCCACAAAAAATGAACTCAATTTATTCAAGTTAATAGATAAAGTATCTACCACATGAAATGCACACTGATAGAACTTGCTGAGAGATGCAAATTTGGAGAAGATCTCAAAATATTAGAAGACTTTCTAATATTTTGGCTTATTTCAGTATGATATAGTTTAAGCCAGCAGCTTCTAGAATAAGCAAAGGATTGTGAGTTTTTTGGGAAGCAATTCTAATATGTCTGTTATCAGTTCTGAAAACACAATCACCACATTAGTAAACAGTCTGTTTTACCCTGATTTCAAAAGATATTTGCTTGCTTTATATTCACAATTCCTACTCTAATCTAGAACTACTGTTGTGACTTGGCTGAGGTTCCTTAGTTAACCTTGGAATGACTGTGTTGTGACCATTTCTCACATTGTGACTTGCCATGGTTATTTATGGAAGAGACCACATCTTAACACATACGAGAAAGGGAGAAGGGAGAGGGAGAGGGAAAGAGAATTTCAAATAAGCAAACAATTTTTTTTCTAGTAAATAAGAAAGACTTTTAGAACTCAAAGAAATCTCAGAAATAAGCTCATCGAAGTCATCCCTAGTAGTGCTTGGATAGGGAATCACAGGTTGGGTATGACTCAAGTTTATAAACATTTGAGAGCCTACTGTATGCTAAATTCTTTAGTGGCATTGTACTGTTTTTACATCTAGTAATAGAAAACTCATTACTTCATAAGACAGCCTATTTCATTCTTTGGCAATTCTAATTGTTAAAAATTCATTCTCTGTGTGGTGTAATTACTATATGCCTTCCTACAAATTTTAATCATTGATCCTAGTTTCAATGAATTAAGTTCTTCTGATAAACAGTAGACATTCATATAGTTGAAGAGAGCTATCGTGTTTCCTTTGAATCTTGAACAATCTCAAACTCTGGGGCTCCCGAGAACAATTTGAAAACCTGTATTAAGTGCATATATTGAATTGCACATTTTCATTTTTTATTTTTTGACGTATTAGAGAAATTTCTTTTATATAAAAGACTTGAAGATTTAAATAAAAAGACATCTCTGATATACTGAAAACAATAATGCTATTATCAAATGTTCAGCCATTTTAAGCATCAATAAGCAGATTTACCAGCATATAAACCAGAGCTCATGTCGTTTATGTCAAATTTTACTTTATGACTCTATTTAATGATTATTCCTCTATGAAATCTGGGATAGATCTTGAATTGTTACTGATTCAAATGCTATTCACCTTATTTTTCTTTCAATTAAAAAAAAATGTTGGAAACTAGTGAGACTAAGTTTTTTCATCCTCATAGAAACAAAGAGTGATAAGATCTGATTACCCTTAACTCCAGGGAAGGAAGGTAGGAAGAATATTTAAGTAGGGAGGGTGATTCTGCTCACTCTTCTGGTCAGTGAGCATTAAGTGTGAGTTTGTTGTTCTCCCTGTGGGCTACAGTAATCCCATGACTTTCCTAGCGTGAGCATCTAATTCCCCTGACTGTAACTCTAGTATTTAAATATACATATCTTCTAACAACATGACTCCTAAACACAAGTCAACCAAATGGAGGAAATGAACACTGAAGTCAGTGCAAGAAGAAAAAGTGCCTATGTTGGACTTACTGAAAGATGTAACAGATCCCTGTGAGTTTTTTTGGTAATTGTGAATATTTTCTTTTTGCTTTGACCTTAAAACTTATCATTGATCAGATAAGAGTTAATCTAAATGCTAACAACTTTTCTTCCTTAAAATGAATAGTTAGGGAAGCATTTTCTAAAATACTTTATTGGATTAAAAAGGAACTTTTAACAGAGATCCAGAGAAGGATGTGACAAGCACTGTATCAGTTATTGAGTAATTAGCCAGATCAAGAAGTGGAAATGCAAGTATTAGAAGCCTATTTAAATCGAAGGAAGAGACGTTGACTTTAAACTTAAATATTTATAGAATAACTGAACATTTGACTTTTTCTACAAAGATGTTGAAATATATGTATTGTTGGAAATCTCAGCATGCTCCTCGGGAAGCTACTCTCCACTGGATGGTGCTGGCTGATGAAGACTTCAAGAAACATATGCCAAAGTGGTTGTTCCTGGAAAGTTAAAAGGATTATTAAAAAAAGGAAACCCCTTAATTATTTGATGTCATTTCCTTTTGGGATTTGTGTGCTTCCTAGAAGCTCTGGGTACTTCTCTTAGTGGGAAATGGAGAGATACAGTAGTCATTTTACTTGTCATCCATAATTTTTTGCTTATAGGAATTTGCTGCATGTGAGTGACAAGGTGAATATATAGAATACAGGGGATAAATGTTATTGTTAAGTAATGAGCATTGAATTGAGTAAATGTTACTGTTCAACTTCAGGTGTCCTAACTTAGTGATTTTAAATAAAAATATTTTGGTTCTTGTTAATCTTCTATTTACACAAAAGGTATCAAATTTTAAACCAAAATGAAATTTTTTGTTTTAAACATACACATTAATATAATAATAGAAGATCACTAACATTTTCTTATTTTTTTTCATTTTTATGTAACAAAACTTAAACAGTGTTTACTAAGTGCCAGGTACTATTCCAAGCATTTGACAGATAGTAATTCATTTAATACTCACAACAACTTTATGGAGTAGTATGTTTTTATGTCCATTTTACAGATGAAGAAACAGATATGGACAGGTTAAGTAACTTGACTGGTTAGTGGTAAATGTAGACCTAGTCTCTTCCATTTAACCTCAGGTTGTCATATGATATTTAAAATATGTGCCTGATGAAAAAAGTTAGGAAGTACTATTCTAGAGAACAAAGATAAAACAAAACAAAACCCCCAAATTCTACCACTACAAACAATAACCAACATCCATCTAAATGCATTGCTGAGCTCACTGGAAAGTAATCACTAGGTCCCTGGAATAAACTGGTAAATTTGATAGCCAGTGCTGTGGCTACTGGGAGTTAGGGGGGATGACAGATTGAGTGGTAGAGATGATGAGTCCTGGTAATCCAAGGACGTCATTTCTTTCTTTGTTTTTTTTTTTTTTTTTTGAAAGGGGATTTAGAGAGCTTGGTCTGGGCTCAGTGATAATTGCTACTGTATTAAAATTGCTTCCAGGAATTTTTCAGTAGTTAGTGATATGATGTAAATATTTATTTATTTTTAAATTTTTAAATTTTTTATTTTAAAGATGTGGAGTACAATTCAGGGTTAGGTATACAAACATCGATTATGCAGATACCCTTGTTGATGAGGTACACTCCTCCCTCCCCTGACAGTTTCCCACTACTGCTAATCCCTTTCTTATAGTATTATGATAATTGTTCAAGGTCCGCTTATAAGTGACAACATATAGTACTCTGTTCTTTGTTTCTGTGCTAGCTCACTGAGTATGATAGACTCTAAATCCATCCAAGTTGCTGCAAAGTCCACGTTTGTCCTTCTTTATGGCTGCATAATATTCCATTGTGTATATGTACCACAATTTTTTTTTTTAACAAAGACTCCACTTCTGATGTTCAAGTAAAGATAACAGATTAGGATTTGAATCTGTCTAAAGAGGTGCATTGAAACTGAAATGTTCACATATTGCTAGGATTCTCAAGAGGTTACAAGTTCAGTGAAAGTAGAACTAGAAAAACAACAAAAAAAACAAAACAAAAACAAGCAATTTTCTTTCACTTTGGATTCTTGGGAGAATAAAAGCTCTCTTTTGGGAATGTGTAACCATGGCCTGTGCTTCATGCAAGTGTGAGTGTTAAATCCTCTAGATGAGATATTAACAAATAGTGATACTCTTGCTAATGACACCAAACAGAAGAAATATGAAACTTCTTTTGAGGGACATTCCCTGCACTTAGACCTCAATTCACACAATTAAAAGTTCTTCTGAAATTGAACTCATAATCTAAATCTAGGTAACCACAATAGAAAATAATTTACCATGAATAAGAATCAACGAAACCACAAGTTATAGGATAAATCTTAAAATTTTTAGATGGCAGAAAAATGGGACAATAGAAATTATGTATGTTTAAAAATAACTAACTGCATAAAAGAGAAACCAAACCTGAGGGAGAAAAAAGACATGCTATAAAAAGACCAAACGTATTTGAAAAATAACTAAGTAAATTTTCTAAAAATAAAAAAATGAAGCCATTGAAGCTAAAAACTTGATAGAAGTGTTTAGTGGTAGATTATTTATAGCTAAAGATAACTCATGGACTACAGAACAGGTCTGAGGAAATTATGTACAATGTAGCAATGAGATTAATATAGTTGGATGTTATGAAAAAGACATGGAGATTAATAAAAGATTTCCTATGCCTAACAGGAAACCCAGAAGAAAAGAATAGAAACAATGGGGAAGAATTTTTTAGTATCACAGTGATTTCCAAAGGTGATAAATAAAAATGATCTCATATTTGGGTGCATCACGGTAGAACTGTAAGACACCAAATACCAAGTGAGAAATCTAAAAAGCAACAACAGAAAAGAAAATTACTATAAAAGTATTCTAAACAAATAGTAGACTCATCAACAGCAACATGGAACCAGAAGACAATGGAAAAATGATGGAGGAAAGTAACTACCAACCTTGAAATACATGTTTAAATTACCTTTAGGAGTTAGAGAAAAATACCTCCTAAATGTTTGCAAGCGAGCAAGCAAGCAAACAAATAAAGCATCTACTACAGTAAGAAAAAAATATATAGTCTAGGAAAAAGGACTGAGATGTAAGAAAGTTGAACAAATAAATTTATAAACTTGTTTTCAAATCTGAAAAGGTATTGTCTTTGAATAAACACAATAATTATTGGATAATTTAAGGACTTTTTTCAAGTAAAGTGGAAATAAAATACTCTTATAATTAACATTCAAAGGGAGGAAAAAACATTTAAAATATTTCACAGCTCTACACTTATTTGCCTCTTCTAAATTCTTTTTGAGTAGTGTCTACTAAGTTTTTAGCTCCTTTAAAAATGTTTCAAGTTTTTAGAGTTTTTCATACATTCTGGACATAAGTCCTCTTTCAGATAAGTGGTTTGTAAATCTTTTTTCACAGTCTGTAACTTTGTCTTTCTTTCTTGTAACAGTGTTTTTTGAAGAGTAAAGTTTTAAATTTTGATAACATTTATCATTTTTTTCTTTTATGGGTTGGGCTAACATCAGATCACAAAATCTTTTTTCTATGTTTTATTCTAAAAGTTTTATAATATTGACATTTAAATCTATGATTCGTTTTGAACTAATTTTTGTATAAAACATGTCGAGTAGGTTGAGATTGATCTCTTGGTACATGTATGATCAATTATTCCAGCACCAGCTTCAAAGTCTATCTTTTCTCCCTTGAATTGCAAAAAATCAATTGGAAAAATTTGTGTAGCTTTATTTCCTTATTCTTTATTTTGTTTCATTGATCTCTGTATATCACATCACCAGAACTATACTGTTTTAATTATTGCAGTTTAATGGTATGTCTTAAAGTGGGTAAAGGTACCTGATCCCAAACCAGGCGATGTTGGGACCAAAGGGAGACCCAAACTTCTCCTGTATGATGACCACTTACGTACCTAATCCTGAATCGTACCCCACATCTTTAAAATAAAATTAACAAATAAAGTGGATAGTATAATTTCTTAAACTTTATTCTTCTTTTCAAAATTATTTTGGTTGTTTTACTTCTTTTGTCTTTTCCTACAAATTTTACCATGCTCCCATCGATATATACAAAAAAATTCTGCTGCAATTGTGATTGGAATTGTATTATATCCATAGCTTAATTTGGGGAGAATTGACATCTTGAGTATATTGAGTCTTCTAGTCCATAAACAAGGTACATCTCTCCATTTATATAGATTTTGTTAATCAATGCTACATAGTTTTCAGCATTGTTATGTGCCCCCCTCCCAGTTCATATGTTGAAGTTCTAACTTCCTGTACCTCAGAATGTGACCTTATTTGGAGATAAAGTATTTATAGAGGTAATCATGTAAAAATTAGTTTATTAGAATGGGCCCTTGTCCAATATGGTTTGTGCCCTTAAAAAAATTTTGGAAAGAGATATTCACATGACAGAACACCATGATGAAGATGAAGACGAAGGCAGATATTGGGATGATGCAGAGGCCAAGAAATGCCAAAAATTGCCAAAAAGAAACCAGGAGAGAGGCATGGAACAGATTCTTCCTTCACAACTCTCAGATTATACCAACCCTACCAACACCTTGATCTTGGATGTCTAGCCTCCAGAACTGTAAGACAATACATTTCTGCTATTTAAACCACTCTGTTTGTAGTACTTTGTTGCAAATGTCAGATGTACATGTACTGTGTACCGTCAAATTTCTGTTTATTTTATCTTTAAAAATTTCCATTTCTAGAGTTCTAATATCTCCCGGATAAATGCTGGGTATTGCATTAGCATCATATTAAGACAAGAAATTTTCAAATTTATCAGTACTTGTGATAATTCAACTAAACATACTGTTAAGAATACAACAGATCTCAAGTTAATATTCTGGGCCTTTACTATTATGCTACTTAATTTTGTAACTTTTAGTATCTCTTTAATTTAGTTTGCCCAATTGGATGGCTTGAATACTATTTGGGAGCTTTACTGTGTAACTGTGAAGACATACTTTGAATCAAATTGTATATTGATATTCCATGTTTTATACTTCAGATATGTCTTGAAAGTAGAGTTAAATCAAACACTTACTGAATTTCCACCTTATAGACCACCAGTCTTCAGAAAAATAATTTCCATGTCCTCTAAAATTAAATCAATTATATTTTCATTAAACCCATTCATTTCTCAAAAAAAGGCAATAGAATCTGAGAGTTTTTCTTTAACTTCTTCTTTTCTCCCTAGCTCCTTCCCAACTTTCAGAATGTGAGGCTAAACTGGTCTCATATTACTTTAAATCATCAAATCAATTTTCTCTAATCCATGTACTCCTTTTCCTTGTCACCAAGATGTCTTCCTTGGTTGTTGTCTTGTTATTCCTGGTGGATTAGGCACTCCGGGGTGTACTCCATTGATAGCTCTTTATTCCTATGCACCATGAGATGTTTGAACGCACTTTGTGACTTTCCTCTGCCAAACTATGAGTTTTATACTGCAGGAATGGAATCTACCTCCTCTGTCTGTGTGTCCTTAACCATTGCTCAGTGCCTAGTTACTGTACATTTTTTAGCCTTAGTATACAACAGTAGGTGCTGTATATTTATGTACTTAATGAATGAATGAGTGAAAAGAAAAACAATGGCTGAGCTGAATAATTTTCCCATAAAATTTCAATTTTGTAGCTAATGGAGACAATTACCTTTTCTTGGCACTAACTGTCTATTTTACTAGAAGGCTAATAAATCCAATACATTCAAATTTATAGACATAATCTAAATTAATCATATACCACTAGCCAAATTTTCTTTCTTTCTTTCTTTTTCTTATCTATTTAGTTTACTTTGAAGATGTGGGGCACAATTCAGGGTTAAATACATAAGTGGTCATCATACAGGTAAAGTTTGAGCCTCCCAACACTTCATTCCATTCTCATAAGACTGACCTTAGAATTGACATTCAGTATTCAAATAAAATACAAGTAGCCTGAACTTTCTTAGTAAACGCAAACTTGAACACACCAGGAGTTACAAGGCCAAGGATTCCTTGTTTTTCCTTGGAAGAAGATTGATTGACTAGTAAGTAAACTGAGGCATGAGAAAGAGATATGTGTTTTCCTGAATTGAAATTCTGTTAGGTTGTATCTGTTTTCACAAACTGGTGAGAACCTAGCAAGTAGACATGCATTAGATTAGATAAGTGGTAATGATGGTGATTATAATATATACCTGAAAAGTATTCCTGTAAGCAGTTTGGAACAAAAGATAGTTTAACATAGCAGATAAAATGCTGCTCTAAGACTCCAACACCTGGATTCCAATTCTCAGCTTCTTCACTTGACCAAATCATTCTAAGTTATCTTTTGGCTTTCATTTTTCTCTCTTTACAAATTGGTCTAATGGTAGCCACCTTGGCAGGATTGGTGTGAACTAGCTATAGAAAGCCCCAGGATCTCCTTAGAAAAGGGTAATATACCTGCTCAAAAATGATTTTGTATGAAACTGAACTAAAGTACAAGTAAATTTTATTTAGTGTTTATCTCCCAGATGTGGACAGCCAGAAAGTTAGGACTCTAACTTGGTGAGGTGTTAAGCATATTGGGCTTACATCCACTCAATTGTGACTCTACTACTGAGTTTTTCTATTTTGTCTAGATATTTGGAGTTGCTTAAATACTGTCTGTGAGTGCTCAGGATATGCTGACTTAAAATATTTCATGAATAAGTCAGTCATCATTACATATTCCTGTGAAGTAGGGAAAATGTTGTCACTCTCACCACACATTCTTATTTGGTAAATGCTAATGGATACTATCTTATTTTGAAATGAATAATTGTAAGAAGGTGGGTTTGTTATATTCCTTCTTATTAATTTCTGCTGAATAGTTCTGTCTTTTATTCAATCCTGATGAATAGCTCATACATGATTGTCCTGTGTCTGCTTTACACCTCAACACTGTTGGGAATAATATAAAGGAAACCTGCCTTTTCTAAACAGGAAAAGCAAAGAAAAACCCAAGGAAACCAGCATAAAGAAGATTTTAAAAAGATGAATATGATGACAATAGGGAGGCCCATAGATCCTTGGATATCATAATGGCCTCCCAGAAATAAAAAAATCTTCTTTAAAGAGGAGCCTGCAGTTTTGTATATTTTCTTTTTTCTTTTTTTGAGTTGAAGTCTCACTCTGTCGCCCAGACTGGAATGCAGTGGCATGCTCCTGGCCACGGCAACCTCGACCTACTGGGCTCCGGTGATCCTTCCGCCTCAGTCTTCCAAGTAGCTGGAACTACAGGCATGCACTACTGCGTCCAGGTAATTTTTTATTTATTGTAGAGACAAGTCTCGCCAAGCTGCCAGGGCAGGTCTCGAACCCGCAGGCTCAGGCAATCCACTCACCTCAGCCTTCCAAAGTGCTGGGATTACAGGCTAAGCCACCAAGCCCGGCCATGTATATTTTCTATTAAAAATACAAGTAAGTGAAAAAAATTGGAGTTTATTATTTAATGTTAATTATTATCAAATGAATATGCACAAACATGCAGGATGAAGTGTGTGGATTCTCTGCCTTAGTGATTACTAGATAAATATATTTTAGGAAAGCAAATTTCCCTTTCTTCCAAAATTTTCTGGTATGCCAATCACCTAACTCACAACCAGTTATTGGATTTAACAGTTTAAAAGTAAGCTTTGTAGAGCAAATAATTATCCTTCCCATAATGGTCATATAACTTGTCTTTCAGGTTTTTTTTCCTGTTTTAGCAGTGAATCAGTTGAAAATATAGTAAGAGTTGACAGTACAGAATTAATGTACTGTAATTATTTGTGATAAATAAATTAATCTCAAGCTAGGCTACACTATCATTTGCTTGTGACTTGTGTTCAGAAACACAGATTGGAGAGGAAGATGGAATTAGCTTTGCCTAATGTTTCTCAGTTGCACTGTGGACTTAGCCTTGTTAACACGGTTCTGTCCCATATGCTGTTTTAAAAGGAAAGGAAGAGGCACGTGGCCAGTAGAGAAAGTTTCAAAGGAGCCAGAGTGCTCTGTATGGAATAACTTGAAAATTCTGATGACTGGAAGTCTTGACACAAAATTCAATTTAGAAGAAACTTTCTAGAGGCACTGAGCTGTGTCATTCTTTTCCACGAAGTCTACATCATTGTTTTAGAAAAGCAGTGGAGTTACATCTTAAATTTCTACCAAAAAATAAGCCAGTGGCTTAAAAAGGTTCATAACATCAACATCACTGAAATCAAATTGCCTTCCAGAGAAAAGTAAAAGAGGAAAAACTGTGAGGAAAGAAAACAACAAAGAACAGGTCATTGCACTATCATCTTTTTTCTATGTCATCCTAAACTGTGAGAAGTACCTGATCATAGCTGTGTCTCAATTCCTAGACTCTGAGCCAAGTTAGCACCACCTGGGGTGATTTGACATCACCACAAAAGAGCTGATGATGCCTCATGTAAAATTGTGAAAGACATTCTGTTTAGCAGATATTATGCCTCTCCAAGTCCAAAAGGTTTTTATTTTTTCCAGCTCATTCTGCTGCTTTCATTTCTGATATTAACTAAGATCATCTTTGTTCATCCTACAATCTTCCTCTGTTTCTTTCATTTCCAGGTTCACCTTTATTTAACTTGGGATGTAACAATCAAGCTCTATTCTCACAAATGAGATTGGGACAATATGTTATGGATTATTCAGTCAATTACTTTTTCAGGTAGAGAAAGTGTTGCAGAAACAGTCTCTAGAGTTCTATTTCTAAGACTCATTTTATGCCATAAGTTCTAGTTCCAATCCTGATCATGCATTTTTAATGGACAAGTGGAGTAGAAAGAGCAAATTATTGATAGAAGTTTCTATTGGCACTCCCACCTCAATTCCATCTATCCAAGGATAATGATATTATAAAAGATACTAAAAACCACAGAATGGCATAATATTTTATTATCTACCCTTGTTGATAAGTATGTACTGATTGGCTGTAGTCTAGAAAAATGCTTCCTTGACCCTTGCCAAACTCAATGCCAGTCATTAGGTACAAATTGATGCTAGAGAATTTCAGCCAAGAATCTTAGAGAAACATCAAGGTATGGCACTCTCAAGTCAGTTTGTCTCTGGACCCAACAGACTGGCCTTAGAAGTACAAAGTGAGGCCCCATCTTTACCTGTACAATGATCATTTGCATACCAAACACTGAATTGTACCCTACATTTTTAAAATTTTTTTAAAAAAAGTACACAGTACTAGAAAGATGATATTTAAAAAGGTAATTGTGATCTGCCTGTAATCAATGGGGGCTCTGATTCCTTCTAAAGAAATCTTTAAAAAAAGCTTCAATTCAACTAAGACCTGAAGAACACCTCCAAGAAGATGAAACAAACTGGCTCATCCAGGGCATTGCTGAGGTTGGGAACATACACAGATTTTTAAGGGAAGACTAAGAGTCTTTCAAGTCCACTTCAGTCTAGTATCAAGTACGTGTTGGTCTTTTATGATGCACCCCCTTATATTTTGTGGTTAAGGAAAAAGTTATGTGTCAACTCTTTACTACCTACTTGTGGAGGGGTACATTAAGTTTTTTCTGCTTTTGTTTGTTTTCACCTAATACTACTGAGACTAAAGGAGATAACTTGGTGCTATGCAGGATTTCCTAGCTTACTTCAGGAAATAATAGATGAAAGAATGAAAAGAAATGAAGAGTGGCCAGAAAATAAAATACATTGGCTCCATGTTCCAAATCTATTGTTTCATAAAACAATCTAAGCCATTCTCCAAGGTCGATTTTCCCATATCTCTTAAGGACATGGCACTTAATCTTCATAATTTTTATGAGAATAGTGTGATATTTAATCAAGTGCTTATTAGGAAACATAGTGAAGAATATTACCTAAAATAACACTATTATTTTATTTATATATATTTAAGTGAAAAGTAGTTTAATGTTATTCAAAAGGCAATTTTATAAAACACACAGAGTCCAACCAGCTACCTGAGTAGGCAAAGCCTGAATAATTTATTTCAGAATGTCCTGTCGCTTTGTACTGGCACTTTAATGGAAAAAGTTCTCTAATATCCATTTTGATGAATAATTAGTTTAGAGGGACTCTCTAGATTGTTGTCTTGTATTGTAGAGTTGAAATTTAATTATTTCAACACAGTTGTCTTCAATGGCAACATAAACCAGAGATAAATTGTCTCTAATCAGAGAATGGGTCTACTACAAGGCTCATAGGTTGTGGGAACCAATTAATATTTGTAAGTATATTATAGAAATTCTTAAGTGAAGGGCACTATACAATTTGCATTATAGTAGATTAGGTTCAAGTTAAAAAATAATTCTAACTTGTAGAGCATCTGGGGGAAGAGAATATGAAAAAGAAAAATCATCCTGAAATGTAGCTTGAATGTAATAAAGAATACAACACTTAGAAAATCAATGGATAAAACCAGTATTGAATAGATTGACAAAGGGCTTCCCCCTCCCTCTTCCAAAGGCTAATCTCCAAACAAAATCTTAGCCTGAAGTTTTAAACTGTCTGCTGTAGACAATTGACACTTTCCAAGTACAGACTGGCAAGTGCACAAAGAGTAAAGTTTAGTCAAAGTTCATTTTCAGGTCAGGCTCCCTGAAACCATCAATCTGGACAACCTCTGGGTAACCTCTTTCAAGGCTGTGGACGGGAGCAGGAGCCTTTGCCGTCTCATTAGAGCATGCAACAATTAATTTGTCTTAAATAGGAAATTAAACAGTCAAGTACAGTGTAGAAAGGAGGTCAGAAAGTAGAGATTGAGGGGCATTCATAACCACTGCTTGGGAGTTTTCCCCAGGACTGCAAGGAGGTGGGGCAGACTCAGAAGAGAAATAATTGTATAGGACAAACATGACAAAACCTCCGTGACAAAACACATGCATAAATAAAAGAGGAATTTAACCTGAGAACAAATCACCAGGGTTTTTAATGGTGTTTGGGTTTGCCTGTCTTTCAGAAGACTTAGGGTGAGAACTCAGGCAAAGATGGCTTCACAAATCGAGTGTATATTAACCCAGGAAACACAACACCGTTGTCCTTGAACTTAGTTCTGAATGTATCCTAGACTTGAATTCATTATGAGTTAGAGATTCTGTCATGAGAAAATGGGGGAAAAAGACTTGATGTGTCGTTCTTTTGAGTCAATGCTGTTTGTGAATTCATAGTGAATTGAACCATTGTCTTCCAAGATACTGTTCTGACATAATTAGAGAAGTTGAATGGTTATCATTAGCAACACACACAGGAAATTTTGAAAAATAGATAAAATGCTATTTATTTATTAGCAATAGAAGAATATAAAGTTCTCAGCTACTGTCTTATCCAAAAACTGTGATATCATCTATATCTCTCTATCAATCATCTATCACAATTGAACTATAATAAATTTCATTAGCCAAAAGTTAATTTTTGCATAGTAAAATAAGTATTAAAAAGTCATGACATTATCTGTTATATGTGAAGATGTGATCAGATTTATAAAAGCCTCTTCATCTCTTTATATTTTTTGATGAACTTAGTAACAAGAGTAGGAAAGTAAAAAAGGTTCTGAAAAATTAAATATATTGGACAAGGAAATCTATTTATGATTACACGGCAACAAGAGAAAAAATAAAATTGTTCTCAAGTCAATTGAATATTTGTCAAAGGTATAAAAAAACATATCTTTGGGCAACCACTTCAGGTCCCCTCCCACTGTGGGAGCTTTTCTGTCCTCTCAATAAATTTTGCTTTCTAAAAAACAAACAAATAAACAAAACAAAAAAACATATCTTTGAACAATAAAGATTCTGATCATTAAATACGATTTGATATAAACCCCCTAGTTCTACTTCTTCCACATCATGTTCATTGTTAATGTTAGCACCTTAGTCCTATCAGACTATCATTTTTTTCCTGAAAATAAGCAATGATCTTGTAATCTAGCTTTTTTCAACATTATCTTCATTGAAGCATAATTTACACTCAGTGTAATTCACCCTTTTAGGTGTACAGTTCCATCAGTTTGATAAATAAATGCAAGTATATAACCCTACTACGAGCAGAGTATTGAACACTTCCAACATCCCATAAAATCCCCTCATGGCTCTTTGTAGTTAATTTCCTCTCCCCATTCCTGGCCATCCCTGATGTGATCCATTTTACTTTTATCTTTTCAAAACATCACATAAATGAGATCATTTCTATGATTGCTTCTGCCTTTTTTGATGTAGTGTAATGAATACAAGTTGTATTCAGTAGCTTGTTTCTTTTTATTGCTGAATAATATTCCATTGTATGGATGTATGAAAATTTATTTGTTCACTGACTAGTGGATAGTTGGGTTGTTTCCATTTTTTAGTGATTATGCACAAAGCTGCTATAAACATTCATGTTCATGTTTTTGTGGGAACATAAACTTTGCTTTCTCGTGGGTAAATTCCTAAGAGTGGGATTGCTGGATCATATGATAAATGCACGCTTAACTTTGCAAAACTTTATAAGAATTTGCCAAACTACTTTTCAAAGTGATATACCATTTAACATTCCCACCAGCAATATTTGAGAGTTCTGATTTTTCCGTATCTGCCAATACTTGGTATTGTCAGTTTCTGAATTTTGGTAATTTTAATGTATACATAGTAGTATCTCATTATGGTTTTAATTTGCATTTTCTTAATAGCTGATGATGTTGAATACTTTTCATGTGCTCATTTGCCATTCATATTTCTTCCTTGGTGAATCCAAAATTTTACCAAGTTCTGAACAAGTACGAGTAGCTGCCCACCTTCATCGTTTAATGAGAAAAATAAAACTTTGTATTAAACCACTGGTATTATGCTCTTTGTTGCATGAAGCTGAATGCATTCCCGAAATATGCAATCTTATTTTAAAATTAACACTTTGTGTTCACATTTCTATAACCCCTCTTTTTGTTAATGACATAATCACTACCCCATCATCTATGCCAGAGAAGTAATTCATTTTTTAACTTGTATTTCTCTCTTGTCTCTCAAGGTTACAATTCACACTTTTTTCCTGAACTATAACAATACTTCTTTCATGGGCCTCCATGCCACCACTGTTTCCTCTATATTGAAACACTAAGCCTATTTTAGTATTTCTGCTTTAAAACGCAAATGAGATAACTCAAACCTGCTGCTTAAGACCTTTGGTGGTTTACCATTGCCTGTAGGGACAGATCTGAAAGTCATAGCACAGCCTTTCACACTCTTCTCCCATTCACCTTCTCACTTCTCTGACTCTCTGCTCTTTCCTTCTCTTCTCACACTCACTCGTGTCCTACGCTTCTATGGAACAGAATCATTCACCCTTCTCTTTCACACCTCAGAGTCCTTGAAATGTAGTTCGCTCTGTTGACTTTCAAAACACCTCTCCCCTTTTTCTCATCTGGACAATCCCTATTCATCTTTCAAGGCCAATATCCTATGTTACTTCTATAAAACGCTCCCCTCCTCTTCTAAAGAGAGTTGCATACTTCCCTGTGCTTTCAAGGAACTTGATTCCTTCCTTTATTCTTGTCCTTTCTCATATTCAGTTTTTATGTGACAGTTTTCTCTTACAGTATTTTTGAAGTAGGTGATAACTATAAGTGATATTTTGAGATCTCTGAAACAACTTCACTTTGATAGAGAAAATCTGTGATTTTTAAAAATGGTTACAGAATGACAGTTACTGTAATATTACTGTTTTTAATATACCTCCATAATTGAAGAGAATACTGAATTTGAGTTAAAGAGTAGTGGAGATAAAATTTATTTTTTCCTACACAAATTCGCATCTACTCTGTTAAGAACCTCTGTGTATAGACAAGGGAAGTGGGCAAGGATAGAACCAGGGGCATCCTAACACTTAAGGATTGAGCAGAGGTGATGTTAGGGGGGTGAGATAACTGAAAGGGAATCAGGAGAGTGACAGTAATTAAGCCAAGGAGTGAGAGTACCAAGTTTAAGGGAACAGACCAAGAAACATTAATGTTAAAAAGAGTGTGTAGGATTTGGTCAATAGAAGCCTTTGCTGGAATGATTTCTGACTTTTATGACAGCCATTAGCCTTATATAAGTTTGGGAGGAGTAAGTTATTTTTTTACTCTGGCTTATCAGACCGTCAAACTTGGGATTCTTTGAGCTTAGAGACCAAATCCTATAACACAAAAGATAACCTTGAGGCCTTTTCCGGTCATAAAAATACCAGTCTCATAAAATGATTAAAAGTGATAATGTTCAATCTATAAATTAATCAGGGGAAATGGGGGCATAAATTTTAGCAACTTTGTGTCATTGTGAGTTTGTGTAAAGGAATTTGTTAGAAGAAATAAAGACTTAAGACCACGTGACACATGAACTATGTTTCCAGATAAGGAGATGGCTGAACAAATGACTTGTTTAATCACCTGTTCTATTTTTTATGATTTAATATATGAATCTCTTTTATATGATTGCATTTTAGATTTGATTGATTTGGGTTTTTAATTGTTAAATATGGAATTGATGAGACTTAGTTTTATGGGAATATAATTGGATGTAAATTAGGCTTTGGTCAAATTTAAACTGAAAATATATTAGGCGAGTTTCTTAACCTTTTTTTTTTGCCTCAGTTTCTTCATTTGTAAAATTAAAGTTGGACTGGATGACCCTGAAGATCCTTATGAAGTCTAATATTTGAAGATTACAATTTTATATAGAGGAAATAACTGTGTAGTTCATCAAATCCTTCATTTTTCAAGTGATTACTTGAAAAATATGAAAAATCCTTTCATTTACAACTATTCGTATTCATTAGCTAGACATCATCTCCATATAGATTTGGTGCTAGTAATCACATCGGTCCTAACATGGAAAATGATATGTTTCTTTCCACTAGCCAAAGTTGAAGCATGAAGCATCATAGGTTTTAAGCAACCAATGCTGTCAGAATTACCAATACTTAATTATTGCAAAACTGTATCAATTTTTGAAATTGCTTCAACTCTTGAAAAGATTTAATACCATAAGGCCTGCTGGGTTCTATAGCCTAAGAGGCAGAACTGCTTGCACCACAACCTTGGAGTTCTTTCCTATTTTCAGCCACAAAGTTAGCTGCCTTTCATGACATATGGAAAATTGGTCCTCACAACATTCCCAAGTATAGAATATGCTGCCACTACAGCCTGAAGAGACTCACCGGGTCATTCTTTATTCTTAGTGATAGTGAATCCAAGGTGTAAAAATTTGCCCTTAGGAGGGGATGTTCTGGCACTTGACCTCTTAAAATTTCACTGGTGAGGTCCCTGAATCTTTGTAAGGTTTATTCTTCACTCTCTGGAGCGCATGTGTCTTACCAAGGCCCCCTGCATATTTGCCAATTCTTGATCATCCAGTCTGATTAATACGATGTTGTTGATACAAAGGGTGACATGCGATGTTCTGTGGAATGTCCAGATGATCCAGTTGATTAATTCAGACTATGACAGAGGCTGCAGAGTTAACATAGCTTAAGGCAACAATAAATGTGTTGTTTTCCATTTCAAGTGAATATGCCCTGCTTCCTATCTTCTTTCCTGATAGGAGTGGAAAGATTACACTTATCAGATTAATGGCTACCGCTTGTACCTGAGGCTGTATTAATCCGTTCTGGTAAACATATCACATCTGGCACCATAGCTGCAATTGGTTAAGTTTATGGTAGTCAGTTGTCATGTTCAGGATTCATTTGGCTTTGTAGAATTCATAGGGCTATGATGAATTTAAATGGGGTTGTGATATGACCACTATTTCTATATTCTTTAGGTCTATGAGGGTGGCACTAACATCTGCAATTGCAACCAGGATAAAATATTATTTTAGGTTGTGAAAGGGGAGTTTCAGAGGATTTCACTTGGCTTTCTCTACTGTGGTAGTTTTTACCATAAATGCCAAGGACCTTGTGGGGGTTCTGCAGGCTACCAAATATGTCCAGTCAAATTATACATCAGAGGCCAAAGCAGTGACTCTCATGGACTTAGTGGATAGACCTGCTGTAAACCACACATAGGTAAGGAATCCACTGAATACCTGGTTCCTTTATATCTCCACTCTAACAGGGGACCATGAAGACTGTTTGGGTCTCTGATTATCAATGGTAACATGAATTCTGTGCCAACAGTCCTCAAAAAATATGGGTATTCCTCCCTTAAGCTTAAGGCTACCTGAGAAAATGGCTTAGGTCACTTTAGGGAGAACTACCAAATATATTTACTATGGGGTTGTTGTAAATTCTTTTTCCTAAAGACCCAACATTTCTTTTGGTCATTAAATTTTAGGTCTGAAAACTGGTTCAAAACTATACACTGGGAATTTTATTGGAGTAGCTTGCCCTCAGTCTCTTTATTATCCATCCTTGATTTCTTTTGGTTGTATAAATTAAAAAATACACCAGTTGACTGTCCATCTCTTTCCCCTTGGAATACCATATTCTTTCTGAACTCATCTCATGTTTCATGATCCTACTCCATCCTTATCAAGGCCTTGACCTTGGAACAACAGACTTACTGGGATTGAAAACTTAACTGTATATATACTATCTTGCAGTTAAATTCCAGGCCTGATATTTAATTTTTCCTGTTCTTTGGCTGCAAAAATTAGAGGCCTTTAGATGCTGCCAAGGAGACCCTCTGGCTTTTGTACTTTGATTTGAATTGTTGGTTAATTTTCCTTAGACTTTCATTATACTCTTCATTACTAAGTCTTTCAGATTCCTTGAATACCTGAGATATTGTTCACACCAATTTCCTCCCACTAGTTTGACACTGGTAGACATTTTAACAATGGAGCTGTAATAGTATGCCACCAGCTATCAGTACTCCACTTAGCATCAGTGAAGGGGTCTTCACTGACAGCTGGCCAATGGGTGATCCAGCTCCAATATTTCATTTCAGAGTGCTTCCTAGGGTTACTCTTGACAGTAACTCTCTGATCAGATTCCCTGGAAAAAGACTCTAAAACAGGAATGTGTTTTCAGGAAATTTATTGATCAGTATTCTTGAGTATAAGATATGTGTATTAATCAGGGTTCTCCAGAGAAACAGAACAGAATCAACAGGTTATATATAATGGGAATGGCTTATGTGATTATGGAGGCTGAGAAGTCCCACAATATGCCATCTGCAAACTAGAGACCCAGGAAATCTGGTGGTGTAATTCAGGCCAAGTCTAAAGACCTGAGACCAGAATGGAGTGAATAGAGACGGTAGTATCTGGCACAAGTCTCAGATTCTAAAAGACTGAGAATGAGGAGTTCTGTGTCCAAGGGCAAAGATGGTGAATGTCTAAGATCCAGGAGAAAGAGGAAGCACCCTTCCTCACCTTTTTATTCTATCCAGGCCATCAATAGATTAAAAGTCCACACAAATTGGTGAGGGTAGATCTTCTTTACTCATTCTATTGATTAAAATGATAATCTCTACCAGAAACATCTTTACAGACACCCTCAGTAATAATGTCTTACCAACTACACGGGCATCCCTTAACCTGGTTTAGTTGACACATAAAATGAGCCATCATAATATGTAAAGGAGTCAGGAGGTAGAATTGGGTCAAAGGAGAGACTGAATGTCAATGCAATTGCAAGAAAGGCTTCAGTTGATCATATAGGAAGGTCTGGAGCTGTGAAATCCTTTCAGAGTTGTCCAAACTCATGGCAGGGGGCCCAGACTTTTGTACTCCTACATTAACTGGTTGTTCAATGAAAGTTGCCTTCAAAGTGCGGTAAAATTTTGGGCAGGTGGCTTTCTTCTACCAAAAACAATTTCCAGAAGAAAACTTCATTGTAAGTAGTCAATAGTTAATATTCCTGGAAGATATGGCAGTAAATGTCATGGTCCTAAAGGGATATCTTGGTGGCATCCTACAGCATCCACTACAGATATCACAGAAAGTGGTGTTTTAGCATTTAAAAACAATTTTTTTTTTTTTTTAGTTTGGTGAAATCACCATGCCATCACTGTTTACTTTGGATTTGCTTTATATAATATGCATGACAAGGTATATTAAAAACTTATTGATCATATTTATTCTTCACCAGGATCATATCATCTCTCTAATTTTTAAAAATTTACTTTATTATAGGAATGTGGGGTACAAGCAAAAATTAACCACATAAGTAGGCTGTATGAAGGTGAAGTTTGAGTTAGCATCCTTTAAATTTCTCTCAGATTTGTATAACTTATTTTTGTGCTATTCTTTAAAAAATAAGTGTTTTATTTATAAAAAGCAAACTTCAGACTTCATTAGAAGCCAAGACATATAAGCTTTCAATTTCTAATCAGTTTTTTCTCTGTGATTTTTAAATTTAATTTTATCAAGATTGGCATAATTGGAGAAATTATCTGGCTCTAAGAAGTTTAACAGAAAAGTTAGTGTCAGAAAACACTGGTCGCTTAGAGTCTACCATAATTTCTAGTTTAAAATGTAAAATGCTGTGCCATAATACCCATATTTCTTTCAAGAGAGATTCTACCCAACTCCCTATCAGGACTAATATATGCATTGTCCCAGCTGCTGAGTGCTGACTGCCAGAGTTCACAGGTGAAGTCCCTCTCCAGGAATGGTCCACAGCTAAAGGAAGCCACTTTGCCTACAAACTGCCCCCACTACGTCACCCCTTATCCCACAATTGGGCAATATAGGGTACAGAGGTTTAGTCGCTTTGCCTTAATTTAGAAGGACTTCGAAGGACCATCTCAGTGAGAGGTCCCCACAGGAAGAGCTAAGGCTTCTTCTGAGATTGTCTCATGATTCAATCCTTCCACATGCCCAATTCTGCTTTCCTTTTTTTCCTTATGTATATTGTGCCTGAGAGCATTCCCTAATAAATTTATGGTAGGAAAATATCCATTTTAGAATCTTTTCTAGAAAATCCAACCAAAAAAAAAATTCTTTCTGTAACTTGACTATGGGAGAAAGAGAAATTATTCTCCTAATAATTATAATAAAGTTAAGTAGTTAAATAATGTCTTGTGTTCTAAAATGTAGTTTTTCAAGATAGGAGTTACATTTTATGTTAAGCATATCAACATGAAAATATATTTAAATGGATAATTATGACTAAATTTTAGTGCTTACTATAATTAGCAGTTTATTACTGATAATTAGAAAACTTCAGTTACTTTTTTTTTTCTCCTCACATATGATTTCAGAATTCCTAGGGAATGTTCCTTCACTAAAATTAGTTTTGTCAGAAAGAGTGAGGGAAAGTTATTGCAAAGATTTTAAGAGAAATATACTATCAAGGGCCCTAAGGGAACAAAACAGAAGTTTTAAAAAACCCGAAAAAACAATGTTCTCAGAGAAAGACAAAATTAAAGTAACCTTGGCAATAAGTTTAATGTTTCTGTGCATTGTTTGTCCTTTTTGTGAAACAAAGACAATGCTTAACGTTCATTTAGCCAAAATGTACTTGAAGGCAGCTTGGCATCACATTATAGACTTTTGTTGCCAGCAATGGCTGAGTAGATGTTCGGAGATCACTTCTTAGGGAAGAACTTTTAAGTGCTAGATAATATATTAAAAACACATTTTAAAATCCATGGCTAATTCATGAGCTGAAGGAAAATCTTCAGAAATCAGAACAAGAAAACACAAAGAGATGTAAACAAGTATAGGGTTGGGCATTTGTTGAGGGATTATCTGCATTGCTTAGGTGGCCCACTTGGATTTCTTCAGGTTACATGCATGTGAAAAAGACAACAAAGTTAATGCCTGCATAGGAGATATCAGAGACCCTACCCAGCCTACTCTGCCATCAGAGGCCACCAGAGCAACCTCTTCTCCTTAGACTGCTTAGGCATGACTCTGACATCAATCTTCTGTAGCTATCACATGCAGGGGATATGTATTAGGATCTCTGAATTGTAACTGAGTGGAAGGTGCCTCCTGCATTACCCTCGGGAATCTTTCCTTAACTCCATGTACAAACATCAGTTCTGGACAAAGTACTTAAATGTGAACAATAAGCCTTCAATATTTTTAGAAGTAAATATGTAATCTCAGAATAGGAATGGATTCTCTATCAGTCTAAGGAAAAGAAGGTCAAGACATTAATAGACATCTCACAGAAGAAAAATAAATAGCATTAGACATGAAAAGATGTTCAACTTTATTAGCAACCAACATTATGCCAACTTAAACCACAGTGAGATACATTTTACACCATTTATAAAATGGTAAACTTTAAAGGTGTTATAATACCAAGATTTGGTGAAGATGTGGTAAATTGCATGATTACTTTAGAAAACACCTTGGCGTAGTCTAATAAAGTTCATATACTTTATACACTCATTCATATACTTACAGAACCCATCAATTTCATATATAGACTTGAGTGTTTATAATTGTTAAGTTCTGCTGCATTGGGACAGTCTGATTTAAAGCACTTTTTCTGGAATAATATTGAGTAATATCTCTTTGATTTTCCAAAGTTTTACTAGTTTGATTATTATTAATTCTTAAAAAATGATATAGCTATATCATTACAGTACATGTATAATAATTTATTTAATGCGTATTTATTGTTGAAGATTAGGCTTTGGTAATTTTATACTCTTACAATTTGTAACCTTTTTTTTTTTCTAAAAATGTGCAGACTACAAAGCAATTAGACTCAACTGTTATATCAGATATACAGCACCATCAGTAAGGTACACGTGGCCCTCCTAGGCTCTGATTAAGTCAAGGTGATAGTTAAATTTTCAACAGACAGTAGAATCAGATAGCTAACATAGGGGGTCATCTGACCCAATCAGTTTTTTTCTACTTTTTTATTCATCTCTTGGTGATCGTATACATCTTTTTCTGTTTCTCTCAACATCCTAAAACAAATTTTTTTCTTTGAGAGACATAAATTTTTTCCCATACTTCCTTAGAAATATTTTAAGAGAGGCACTCCTAGAGACTACTATCTCAACCTCCAACTCATTTAAAAATGTCTTTCAGAGTCTCCTGAAAATTTCTTCCTATTTTCTTACAAAAATAATTCTGTTTTTAAAGAAGCAAAAAATTATTTTTTTTTAATCAATATTTTTTATTATGGTTTTGTGGGGTACAGTTAAGGGTTAGGTGTACAATTACGTTTCATTCAGGCACCCTGTTGATAAGAGGTGTTTCCCCATCCCCAGACAGATATTTGCTACTGTTAATCCCATCTCCCCCCCCCATAGTTTACCAGTACCGTCAGTCACTTTCTTATAATATTAAATTGGATGTTCAAGGTCCATTATATGAGTGAGAATATGTGATACTCGGATCTTAGTTTCTGTGAGAGGTCACTCAGTATTATAGACTCTAGTTCCATCCAGGTTGCTGCGAAATTCATGATTTTGTTCTTTTTTATGGCTCTGTAGTATTCCATCGTGTATATGTACCACATTTTTTTAATCCAGTCCTCTTTTGATGGGCAGCATGGTTGTTTCCAGGTTCTTGCTATTGTGAACAATGCTGCGATAAATATACGTGTGCAGGTATCTTTTTTTATAGAGTGATTTGAGTTCTTCAGGGTATATTCCCAGTAGGGGGATTGCGGGTCATATGGGAGGTTGATATTTAGAGCTTTTAGGAATCGCCACACTGCTTTCCACAGAGGTTGCACTAGTTTACACTCCCCACCAACAGTGTAGAAGTGTTCCCTTTTCGCCACACTCTCTCCAGAAGCTGTTATTTTTTGAGTTGTTGATAATTGCCATTCTGACTGGAGTTAGGTGGTATCTCAGTGTGGTTTTGATTTGCATCTCCCTGATGATTAGTGAGGTTGAACATTTCTTCATGTGTTTGTTGGCTGCTCGGATGTCCTCTTTTGTGAAGTATCTGTTCATATCTTTTGCCCATTTTATAATGAGGTTGTTTGTTTTTTTCTTTTCAGCACGTTTTAGTTCCTTGTAGATCCAGGATGTTAAGCCTTTGTCAGACCTGGTGTTGGCAAATATTTTTTCCCAGTCTGTAGGCTGTCTCCCTGCTCTCTTGATGGTTTCTTTGACCTTGCAGAAGCTTGTCAGTTTAATAAGGTCCCACTTGTCTATCTTATGATCTGTGGGTTTCGGGTTTTGTTCAGGAATTGGATGCCAGTTCCGATTTCCATGAGGGTATTTCCTTCATTTTCTAAGGTTCTTATGTTTGAGGTTTTACATTTAGGTCTCTGATCCATTTGGAGTTAACCTTTGTGCATGGGGATAGATAGGGGTCCTATTTCAATCTTCTGCATATGGTTAGCCAGTTTTCCCAGCACCATTTACTGAATAGGTTCTCCTCTCCCCAGTAGTAGGTGGTGGAGGCCTTGTCGAAGATGAGTTGGTTGAGAAATTGAGGTTTTAGAAGCAAAAAATTCTTAAAGCAAGCCAAAATTATAGTAGTTTTGTTACTTTTTATCATCTATATTTTAAAAATTATTAGTGTCCATATTTTTCATAAATGCATATTTTTTCAATATTATCACCTATATAGATTTTTGTGTCATTTGCTCAAGTATAACCTAGTGTTATACAAAGAAATTCATTCCAAGTTAACAAATTGGGATTGGCAATAATTCTAAAGAGATTGTATTAGTTCTTTTTTTGTTTGTTTGTTTGTTTGTTTGAGTTGGAGTCTCACTCTGTCGCCCAGACTAGAATGCAGTGGCTGCTCCCGGCCACCGCAGTCTCGACCTGCTGGGCTCCGGCGATCCTTCCGCCTCAGCCTTCCAAGTAGCCAGAATTACAGGTGTGCGCTACCACGCCCAGCTAATTTTTTGATTTATTGTAGAGATGAGGTCTCGCCAAGGTAATCCACTCACCTTGGCCTCTCACAGTGCTGGGATTACAGGCTGAGCCACCGAGCCCGGCTGTATTCGTTCTTAATACAATCAGTACCTGGCAATATAATACAATACTTTGGGGCAATGGTAACTACCTTGTCTTAATAATTCATAATGTGTTCAGTTCATCCATGTAAACCCCATTTAAGCATGATGAGATTTTACTAGCAGTAAGCTCCTTCCATTGTCCCTTTCATCTTTTCATCCTTAAATACTTATCAAGTCTGCAATTTACTAATGATAGAAAGATACAATATGTGCTAATGATATAAGTGCAGTGTTTCCTAGTGTTTGATATACCCCATCATAAGTTATCAGTCTTTTAGAAAACATGTTACTTTCTCACATACTAAGACATTTTAGAAATAGAAACAGTGACTTTGGGTATATGATAGGAGTAGAATTGTAAAGGACACAAACTATGGCAGGATATATTGTCATTGCAGTTTTATTCTGCTAGGAGTGGTAGAACCATCTTATCTCTCCATCATCTAATGTTATGGTATGAAGGCGAGCTGAATTAAATCTGATCAAATCACTTAATTATTGCCAATTTTACTTTGAAATAAAGAAAATTATATTTGTGGGTTGTATAAAACACTAACAAATGGAAAGAATACTTGCAGCTTAAAAAGGTTCCTAACCTACTGAATGAGCTGTGCCCATGGGGGATCAGAACTGTTCAGTTCAGAAGGTCTTAGAGGCTTGTATAAAGGATATGATTTATTAATAATTTTGTCCTTGTCATAACTCAAGGAGTTAATAAAGGACTTTTTCATTTTTAAGAAATACAACGATATTCTTTACATCTTCACTGAAAAAATAATTTGTTGGGCAGCAATATTGATTAATACTTACTTGAGAAACCCTGAGTCTGTTCCAAAAGTCCTTCACTGCATAGCTTGGGAGGGTTATCTCCCACCCTTTGTTATATAAAGAAAAAAAATCATTCTCAATAGCACTTCAAATATAAGCTATCCAGTTTTAAAATGACCAAAGAAAGGGAAAACATTTTGAGGAATATTGTGACTGTCTTGAATCACATTTCTAAGGGTGTGACACCACAATGTGATGCTTGCCTTTTGTGTTATTAGAATGCAATGGGAATTAACCACTGAGTTCTGCCTGAGATAACCCATCAAAAGTATATTCCATATCAAACTGTCAACTCAAGTATCTTATTTATCTTTTGGTTTTTCCTTACGGCATCCATATGCAAGTGAATGCAAGTGTGGCATTTGAAAAAACTTGGTGACTTCCGGGCAAGATGGTGACAGAACAGGTCAGGCTGTGACAGTCTCTGCAAAAGTGAATGCCCACAAAGACTCTCTGTGTGAGTGGGTGTGTGCCAATGGGTGAGTGAAAGTCCATCTGAGGGAAGACTCGGGCTCATACATTCGGGGCTCTCCTCCAGAGGTGACTGCAGCCCACTGCTGCCCTGAGATTGGAGTTTCAGGCACTCAGGATCATCTGCCATTCTCTGGGCTTTCTTGAGAGGAGGCAGCAGAGAACAGCTATCCTTCACCACCTGGATCCAGCCCACACCATCACCTGTAGCAGTAGACCAGGCACAAGCAGGAGGAGGTAGGTCATGGAAATCTGGAATAAAGCTCCAACACTGGTGATGAGACACTGACAGGCGCCATTTTCTCAGTCCCAGGATGGGCAAAGACCCACATTGCCCTGGTCAGCTCCCCCCAGCCTCCATCTTGGGACCCAGAGGCTATCATCTCATCAGACTCAGAGAGACAAATGCCCCTCCCCGATGCTGGAACAAGCATAGACATGTCAGATCTGAGTGGGAGCCTTAACAGCAGCAGCAGCAGGTAGAGTAGGGTGATTCCGGATCTGATCCATTCTCCTCCCACAGTAGTCTGTGGGGCATCTGACCCACACTGAGAGCAACCCAATCAGCCTGTGCTGAGAGCAGAGGGAGGAGCTGGAGACCAGAGCCACTCCCTAAGGCAGAGCCTTCTTCTTGTTTGCTTTTTTTTGTTTTAGTTTTAGCTTTTTTTCCTTCTCTCTTTTCTTCTGTTTTTGTTTACATTTTTTTTTACTCACTTTGTTTCTGTTATTTAAATTTTTTTTATATTTTCTGTTTATGTATGGGTGTTTTTGAGGGAGAGTACACCAACAGGGTTTTTTTGTTTGTTTGTATAATTGCTGGTATGCTTTTGTATTTTTTGTTTTTTCTGTCTTTGTTTGTCTCTCTGTTTATTCATTAGCAGGTACACCTGTCTATTTTCCTTCTTCGTCTTCTTTCTCTCCTTCTCCCTTTCATCTTCCTCTTTCCATTTCCATTATTTTTACTTTTCTTATCTCATTTTGCTTTCAGGGGAGCAAACAGGTAACCCCACTGCATGGACAGATTGTAAGACAGTGGGAAGTGGGTGCCAGGGGGTCTACACACCTGTCAGTGGATACTGGGATCTGCAGATAGATTCTGAATCACAGCTCCCCCTTAATTAAATCTCAAAACAGCAAAAAACACACGCCCTCCACCCCGAATTCAGCTTCAGAATTGAACAAAACCAGAAGATCTACATAAGGAAGGATAGGAGACTGAGCAAACAGAAATAAAAGCTATTTCCCCTATTAATGAACAACAGAATTCAAGAAGAGGTTAAAAAGGGGGGGGGTGAGGGTGAGAAAAACGTACACAAATGAAGAATAGTCAAAGGAACAATATGAGTCTCATACAGACCCCTGGGAGGTCAGCCGTTGAGAATATGGACTTTGGAACTCAAGCAATGAAGTGCCGCAAGATTGACTGGTCTCAAACCACAAACCCAGATATCAAGATACTAATGGAGAAAATAAATAGAGATAAGGAGAGACAAGAGGAAAGAAAGAAGGAGTTAATAACTGATATAACAGCAATAAAGAATATAGTGAGTGAAATGAACAACAAACTGATAAGCATGGAAAGCAGAATTAACCAAGCAGAAAAAAGAACCACAGAACTTGAGGACTAAACTATGCAACTAACCCAAATTGTTAAAAACGGAAAAAAGCTTTCAAAAATAGAACAAAGCCTCCAAAAGATGAGTGATTATTTCAAGAGGCTGAACCTAAGATTAATTGGAATCCCAGAGGCAAATAGAGAGACAGAGACCACCCTGGAACAAACATTCCATGAAATTAATTAAGAAAACTTCCCTCATCTCATCAGTGATGCGACCATTCAAACATAAGAGATTCAGAGAACCCTTGTGAAAAAATAAATGAGGAGACCAACTCCTAGACGCATAATAATTCACCTACACAAAGTAGGTATTGTGGGGAGCGAATGAGTGCTGTTCAAACAGCAGGCCTTGAGCAATGGCAAGGCCCCAAGTGAAGATAAGGCCCCACTTGGTTGCTCTGCATCCTAGCCAAAGAGCAAGGGATGCAGTCTGCTGCATGGAACAGCATCTCAAGAAGCCCATACATCTGGGTGCACATAGTACAGATAAAGCCTAAGCTACAACAAGATAACTGTGGAACAGTTTGCCATTTAGGCAGCAACAAAATTCCACTATAGCTCCCTCACAGACCTTGAGTCCCTTCCAACTTCCTATGTGCTTGATTATAAAATAAATATGCTGAGCTAGTTCGGGGCCACTTCACCTCCATCAGAGGAAAGTGTCCCACCTAGTCCCAGCTTTTCTTTATGTCTTTGTGTTTGTGTCTTTCTTAATCTCTTACCACTGTCTCTGGGGACCCTCAAGGCAGTTGCACAGGCCAGGGCATCTGGTGCCCAAACAGGGACCTGAGCACAAGAGAACTAATCTCAGGTGAAGAGATGCTCTGAGAGAGATGCACACCTAAAATTAAGGGAAGGTAAGGAGCAGATTTAGTTTAGCTGGGTGTAAAACATGGGTAATTCTGACTCCCAAGAGAGGAATCTACGTCCAAGTGTTAAAATCTATGCTTCGGGCAACAGACTGCCCTATTAAAGGTTCTCAGAGGAATTTTTAAGCTTTGTGCAGGAAACATGTCCCTGGTTCACTGTTCAAGGGGCAGTTAATTTGGATACTTGGAACAAGGTCGTTAAACAACTCGGGAGGCCAAGTTTTCCCCAAGCCTTGTTCATGACCATGCTAGCTATTGTTGCTTACCAGGTTGGTGGAACAAGGGGAAATCCTTACTGGACTTATTTCCTGGAGTCTTCCATTCTCCAACACACTACTTGGGCTGGTGGGTTGGTCCCTGTCTTTACCAATGATGCCTGTATGTTGGGGAGGACAGTCTGATATACATATTACTACTGACAATAGGATAAATTTTAACTTCATAGGGGCTAGTAATAGTCCTCCTACTTGCCTTTCTAACATCCCTAAGTTGGGTTGTCTTAAGATGAGTCAAGAAAATAAAACCTCCTATGGGGCTACACAAATAACTAATATTTTGGGCCCCTGGGACATAATAAACTGTCTACAAACCATACCTAAGTGGGGGTCCTTAGTTCTACTTATAGTGTCTCCCAGGCCCACCCCAATATTCCATACTGCCCTAATAGCACTGGGATAGAGCTTGAAAAATTCCTCAATTGGATAGAATGTGCCACTTCTGTGTCCACAGTCCAAATCCTTATGGGAACCCACCTCTTAATCTACGATTGGTCTTACAGACTGGATCCCTCTCATCCTAACCATTTCCCCTGGGAATTCTGTTGGCAACATCCTTACTGTTTCTCAAGGTGACATCCAAAAGGAACTGTGGTGGCTTGCCACCTCCCTTGATTTTATTAACTTTACTAATGGGTTATTGATCAATTTGGGAGGTAGCTGTGGTACAATTTCCCCCTGCCACAGGGTCCAGACCTGTGTCTAACCCCCTTATGTCATTTTAACAGGCCCTGTTAATGTCACCTCAGTAGATAACCATTTTGTCTTACAATTTAACTCTTGTAATCATACAAATTGTGTCACCTGCCATAATGCGGGACAAGATATCCTGGTTTTACACCAACCTTTGTTATGATTCCTACCAACAAATCATGCCCTTGGTATGATGATGCAAGACTACAGGTGCTTCAGAAATTGCACCACCAACTTGCTTCCCAACCTTATAGGGCCATTGGATTGATAATTTTTGGATTGGTGACCTTAATTTCGGTCATCGTTTCTGCAGTGACTGCCACTGCTGCACTGTCTCAGTCCATCCATAATGCCGAGTTCGTCAATGCTCTGGCTCAATATACCTCTAAGAACCTACAACAGCAAGAATCCATAGACTTAGGAACAAAATTAAATGCCTTGGAGGCTGTAGTCATTGGATTGGGAAACCAGATAAACAGCATAAAAATGAAATAATGACTATGATGCCATGTGGCATACAACTGGGTTTGTATAACTTGTGTTTCTTATAATAACAGCCTTTGGAATTGGGAGTTAGTAAAAACACTCCTCCAAGGTATATGGAGTCACAATAACATCAGTATAGACCTGCTCAATTTCCACCACAGTATTCTGGACATCCAGAATAGCCAAGATCCTATCATACAATCTGCCCAGATAGCACGAAATCTTCTTAATGATCTTAAGGAATTCAATCTCTTCAATATGTTAAAACATTCTGCCTGGTTTATTCTGAGTTTCTTCATATTTGCTCTAACCTTTCTTTGTTTTTTGCTGGTTGGATGTGAAATCTTCCAACGCCAATTCAGAGCCACTACAGTAGCTGTCCATTGCCTACATTTAGAAAAAAGAAAAGGGAGAGATGTGAGGAGTGAATGAGTTCTGTCTGAATAGCAGGCCTTGAGCAAAGGCAAGGCCCCAAGCGAAGAGAGCATTCTAGCCAAAGAGTGAGGGATGCAACCTGCTACACAGAACAGCATCTCAGAGTCCACAGTAGATGTGGGGATGGATGAGAGAAGTGGAGAGTGGATGAGCACTATCTGAACAGCAGGCTTTGAGCAATGGCAAGGCCCCAAGTGAAGGCAAGGTCTCACTTGGTTGCTCTACATCCTAGCCAAAGAGCAAGGGATGCAGCCTGCTACATGGAACGGCATCTGGGAAGCCCACACATCTGGGTGCACATAGTACAGATAAAGCCTTAGCTAAAACAAGATAGCCACGGAAAAACTTGCCAGTTAGATAGCAACAAAATTCCATTATAGCTCCCTACAGATCTTGAATCCCTTCCAATTTCCTTTGTGCTTGATTATAAAATAAACATGCTGAGCTAGTTTGGGGTCATTTCTCCTCCATCAGAGAAAAGTGTCCCACCTGGCCCCAGTTTATCTTTATGTCTTTGTGTCTGTGTCTTTCTTAATCTCTCACTGTTCTCTCTCTTGGGACCCTCAAGGTAGCTACACAGGCCATGGCAAGGTATAAAAGAAAAAAACCCTAAAGGCAACAAGAAAGATCAGACTATCTATTGGGGATGATCAATTAGAATAGCAGCAGATTTATCTACAGAAATACTTCAGGCAAGGAGAACTTGGAGCCCAATCTTCAAATTTCTCAAAGATAAACAATTTCAAACAAGAATTACTTATCCAGCTAAGCTAAGTTTAATCAGTGATGGAGAAACAAAATCCTTCCCAGCCATTCAATCCCTAAGAATTTATGTTGCCTCCAGACCAGCTCTACAAGGAACACATAAGAAGGTATTAAACACAGAAGAAAGGGGAAACAAAAGTCAATGCTCTTCCCAAGCATACAGGAAAAAGTTTGAAAACACACATGAGTCAACCACAAAATCAAAAGAAAGACAACAAACAAATAAGCAGCAATAACAGCAAACTCTATAAGAACCTCATGATAGGGATAAATTTTCACATCTCTGTAATTAGCCCAAATGTCAATGGACTAAATGCAAAACTGAAAAGACATAAAAAGGCAAAATAGGCAAAATATTCTGAGGCAACAACAATATATTGTCTCAAGAGTCTCATCTCACCAGAAAGGACACTCACAGACTCAAAGCAAGAGAATGAGAATCAAAAAAATCAGGTGAACAGAACACATAAGAAAGTAGGAGTCACAATCTTAATATCAAACAAAATACCCTTTATGTTATCAAAAATTAAAAAAGATATAGAGGTCACTACATAAAGATAAAAGGTTCAATCCATTAACAAGAAATATCCGTCCTAAACATATATGCACCCAACATAGGAACATCAACTTTCGTAAAGCAGCTTCTAGATATTGACTATAACACTGTTGCCAGGCTCAGTGGCTCAGTCTTTAATCCCACGCTTTGGGAGGCTGAGGTGAGTGGATTGCCAGAGTCCGCGGGTTCGAAACCTGCCTGGGCAACTTGGCGAGACCTCATCTCTATAATAAATCAAAACATTAGCTGGGCATGGTAGTGCGCGCCTGGAGTTCTAGCTGCTTGGAAGGCTGAGGCGGAAGGATCTCTGGAGCCCAGCAGGTCAAGGCTGCAGTGGCCGGGAGTGGCCACTGCACTCCAGTCTGGGTGACAGAGTAAGACTCCAACTCAAAAAACAAAAAAACAAAACAAAAAAAACCACTGTCATAGCTGGGGTCTTAAATACCCCACTGGCAGCCCTAGACAGATCATCAAGACAAAAAGTCAACAAGGAGATACAGAACCTCAAAGTGACACTTGAACAAATGGACTTAATTGATAACTATAGAACACTCCACCTAACAACCACGGAATATACATTCTGCTTATCACCACATGTAACATACTCTAAGATCGACTACAATCTTGACCATAAATCAAGCATAAACAAATTCCATAAGAGTGAAATACTGTCATGCACCTTTTCAGACCACAGTGGAATAAAAATAAATATCAATACCAACAAAATTCCCCCCAAATCCACAAAGACATGGACACTAAATAGCATGATGCTATACAACTCTTGGTTCAACATGGAAATCAAAACAGAGATTAAAAGATACCTGGAAACAAATGAAAATGAAGAAACATCTTTCTAAAATCTCTGGAATGCCATGAAAGCAGTAGTAAGAGGGGAATTCATATCTCTACAAATACACATGAAGAAAATGGAAAGCTCATAGGTTAACAGCCTAAAAAAATCACCCAAGGAATCTGGAAAGGCAAGACCACCAAGACCCTAACTTCAGCAGAAGAATCTAAATCACCAAAATGAAAGTCCAAATTCAGGACATAAAAGACAAAAATATAATACAAAAAAAATCAATGAAACTAAAAGCTGTTTTTTTGAAAGGATAAACAAGATTGATGAACCCCTAGCTAGACTGACCAAGAAAAGCAAAGAAAAAGCCCAAATAAACACAATCAGAAATGCAAAAGATCAAGTCACAACTGACCCCACAAAAACACAAAAGATTACCAAAGATTATTATATACACCTGTATGGGAACAAGCTTGGAAACTTAAATGAAATGGAGAACTTTCTTATATCACACAACCTCCCCAGGTTGAAACAAGAAGAAATTGAGACCCTAAATATACCAATAAAAACCCAGGAAATTGACTATATCATAAGAAAACTACCTTAAAAAAAAGCCCTGAATGAGATGGTTTTCCAGCAGAATTCTATAAAACATACAAGGAGGAACTGATATCAATCCTATTGAAAGTATTCCAGGCAATTGAAAAAGATGGCACTCTCCCCAAATCATTTTATGAAGCTAACATCACATTGAGACCCAAACCAGGTAAAGATCCAACAAAGAAAGAGAACTACAGGCCAATATCCTTAATGATCACAAATGTTAAAATTCTCAACAAGATCCTAGCAAACCAGATCTAAGAACACATCTCAAAAATCATCCACCATGATCAAGTAGGCTTCATTCCCAGGATGCAGGGCTGGTTCAACATCCACAAGACCATAAACATAATTAAATACATCAACAGATGTAAAGATAGAAACCCCATAATTATATCATTAGACACGTAAAAAGCTTTTGATAAAATCCAACACCCCTTCTTGAAAAAATCCGCAAATATGTAGGCATGGATGGAACATACTTCAAAATAGTAAGAGCCCACTATGAGAAATCCGCAGCCAACATACTGCTAAACAGACAGAAATTGGAATCATTTCCCCCTGAAAACCAGTAAAAGATAAGGATGTCCACTCTCACTCCTCCTGTTCAACATAGTGTTGTAAGACCTAGCTAGAGCAATCAGACAAGAGAAGGAGATCAGGGGTATCCAAATGGGAAAAGAAGAAGTTAAGTTATCCCTCTTTGAAGATGACATGATTCTGTATCTCGAAAACCCAAGAGAATCTGTCAAAAACCTCCTTGCACTGATAAAGGACTTTGGCAAAGTCTCAGGGTATAAAATAAATGTGCATAAGTCAGTCACAGTCCTATATACCAATAATAAACACACAGAAACCCAAACAAAATGCACAATCCCATTCACAATAGCCACAAAAAAATGAAATGGAATACCTTGGCATCTTTGAAACCAGAGAAGTGAAAGACCTTTACAATGAAAACCACAAAACACTGCTCAAAGAAATCAAAGATGATACAAGCAAATGGATAATATTCCATGCTCATAGATTGGAAAAATCAACATTGTTAAGATGCCCATCCTACCCAAGGCAATTTATAGATTTAACACAATACCCATTAAATTACCAGCAGCTTTCTTCTTAGACCTGGAAACGACAATACAGAAATTCATATGGAAACATAAACAATCACAAATAGCCAAAACAATCCTCAGGAAAAAAAGAAACAAAACAAAACAAAAAAAGCTAACATCACACTACCTATTGGGGATGACCAATTAGAATAGCAGCAGATTTATCTACAGAAACACTTCAGGCTAGGAGAACTTGGAGCCCAATCTTCAAATTTCTCAAAGATAAACAATTTCAACCAAGAATTGCTTACCCAGCTAAACTAAGTTTAATCAGTGATGGAGAAAC
Organism: Carlito syrichta; assembly: GCF_000164805.1. Classification (NCBI taxonomy): domain Eukaryota; kingdom Metazoa; phylum Chordata; class Mammalia; order Primates; family Tarsiidae; genus Carlito; species Carlito syrichta. The sequence continues at coordinate 1,112,006 of NW_007059676.1, forward strand.
AAAATCCTTCCCATACATTCAATCCCTAAGAAGTTATGTTGCCTCCAGACCAGCTATACAAGAAACACATAAGAAAGTATTAAACACAGAAGAAAGGGGGGAAAAAAAATCAATGCTCTTCCCAAGCATACAGGAAAAAGTTTGAAAACACACATGAGTTAACAACAAAATCAAAAGAAAGAAAGCAAACATACTGCTAAGCAGACAGAAATTGGAATCATTTTCCGCTGAAAACCCAACAACAAAGCAGGAGACATTACACTCCCAGACTTTAAGCTTTATTATAAAACTACAACCATCAAAACAGCTTGGTATTGACAAGAACAGACATATAGATCAATGGAAAAGGATAGAGATTCCAGAAACAAAACATCAATTTCTCAACCAACTAATCTTCGACAATGCCTTCACCATCAACCACTGGGGAGAAGAGAACCTATTCAGTAAATGGTGCGGGGGTAACTGGATGACCACATGCAGAAGATTAAAGCAAGACCCCTACCTAACACCATATACAAAAATCAACTCTAAGTGGATCAAAGACCTAAATGTAAAACCATAAACTATAAGAATGTTAGAAAACGCAGGAGACACCCTTATGGAAATTGTAATAGGCAATCAATTCCTGATGAAATCCCAAGTGCCCATGCCATAAAAGATAAGATTGACAAGTGGGACTTCATCAAACTGACAAGTTTCTGCAAAGCCAAAGAAACCATCAAGAGCAGGGAGGCAGCCCATAGACTGGGAAAAAAACATTTTCCAACTGTCTATCTGACAAAACCCTAACATCTAGGTTCTACAAGGAACTCAAACATGCTGGAAAAAAACACACACAAAACAAAGCAAACAAACAAACAAAAAAACAACTGCATTACAAAGTGGGCAATAGATATGAATAGACACTTCTCAAAAGACACTTCTCAAAAGACCAGCCAACAGATACATAAAAAAATGCTCAACCTCACTAGTCATCAAAAAAATGTAAATTAAAATCACACTGAGATACCACCTAACTCCAGTCAGAATGGCTATCATCAATAACTCAAAAAACTGATGCTGGAGAGGATGCAGTGAAAAATGAACACTTCTACATTGTTGGTGGGAGTGTAAACCAATACAGTCTCTGTGGAAACTGTTGATGGTTCCTAAAAGATCTGAAAATCGACCTTCCATATGACCCTGCAATCCTGCTTCTGGGAATATACCCAGGAAACAAATCTCTCTGTGAAAAAGATACCTACACACGCATGTTTACTGCAGCATTATTTACAATAGCAAAAACATGGAAGCAGCTGTGCTGCCCATCAAAAGAGGACTGGATTTAAAAAATGTGGTACGTATACATGATGGAATATATGCAACCATAAAGAAGGAAAAAATTATGAACTTTGTAGGATCTTGGCTGGACTTGTAGGCTATAATACTGAGTGATCTAACACAGAAACAAAGAACCTAGTATCACATGTTTTCATTCATAAGCAGACCTTGAACAACCATCAAAATACTATAAGAAAGGGATTAGCAGTAGTGGGACACTGCCAGGGGAGGGGGGCACACCTCATCAACAAAGGTACCTACATAATGAACATTTGTATACTTAAACATGAATCGTACCCCACATATTTAAAATAAAAAATTTATCAAAAAAAGAAAGAATTTAGACTGATATTACCTTCAAGACTTAGTAGTTTTAACTTTTCTTCATATTACAAGATATCTTTAAATAACTTTTGCTTCTATAGTTCATTTTTTTCTAATGAGTATTTGGAAATTATAGGAATGGTATTTGGATATTAATGTTTTCATCTGATCCCTTTCCCATTTGGTCAGTCTATTATTAATGTAGAACCTTGAGGGGGTGATTAAAAAATGAACACTAAAAAAACAAAAGAACAAACACCTGATTTGGAGTTGTTTACTAATAAGCCAAAGAAAGTAGAGAAAATTGAGATAGAAAAGTTTAGTTAATACAATCAAGACAAAAATAACTATGAAAATGACAATGTTCTCCCTACCATATGTCCGTCTCTCATAAAGCATATACTGGGTGCCTAATGCATTCAGTAGGCTGAGTTTGGTCTTTAGGAGGTCTATCATTAGCGTGTTCACTTAATTAGGTCATCTGTACTTCTATTTGGATGTCTTTCCAGTAAAAGAAGAAAATGGGTTGCTGGCCTGCTGCTCTTTCTTCACACCATATAACTATTGTATTAAACCAGCATATATACCTTCATCCAAAAGGAAACTTCAGATTCGGACCGTCTTATATTCAAATGCTACCAAATGTATATAAATAACAATGCTGGACAACCCCCTCGGGTTCCCTCCCACTATGGGAACTTTTCTGTTCTTTCAATAAATCCTGCTTTCTCAACAAAAATAAAAAAAAATTTTTAATTCCAATTTTATACAATGTCTCCCAGAAAAGCAAAAAATAATGACTGCATTCCAATGTGTTTATAAGGCTTACGTAACCTTAAACAGAACACAACCTGAAAAGTCAGTATAAGATCAATATAAGGTCAATCTCTTTCATGAGCATAGATACCACAATTCTAAAGCAATTTTACCAAAATGAATCTGGCAATATATGAAAAGGATATTTTTTCATGATCAAATGGAATTTAACCCAGACATGCAAGATTACTAACATTTTCAAATAAATTAACATGATTTTCCCCATTAATAGTTTAAAAGAGAAAAATAGATAAGGAAAAATAATTTGATAAAATTTAACTTCTCTTTGTAATAAAAATCTTTAGCAAACTAGGAATGGTGGGTTGGGGTGGGGGGAGTTACCAACATCTACAAAAAGCCTACAAAAACATTGTACTTAAAGAAGAAATGTTGAAAGCTTTCCTTTGAGATAGAAATGAGACAGGAAGATCTTATTTCTATTTAACATTGTTTTGTATAAATGATAAATGTTATAGCAGAGGAGAGGTATAATTATGAACTTTTTAATAAATGGTGCTGGGTCAACTGAATATTCATATGGAAAAAAATGAATCTTAGTCCCTGTCTTATATCACAACTAATAGTAAATATAAACAGTAAAAAAGTAAAATTTTTAGAATATAACATAAAAAGATCTTTATAATCTTGGTATGAGGAAAGATTTCTCATGTAAGAGACAAAAAGCATTAACCATAAAGAAAATATTAATTAACTGGTTACATTAAAATTGAGAAGTTATAATTGCTAGAAGATACTATGGAAAAAATGAAAAGACAAACCACATAGTATGAGATATTTTTAATATGTACAATTGACAAAGGTCTCATTCCCAAAATACAGAAAGAATTTCTAGAAATCAGTAAGGAAAAGACACAGACAATCCTAAAGAACAATAGACCCTTGAAGAGGCACTTCACAGATATGTATCTCCAAATGGTCAATAAACATACAAAAGTGGTCACAGCTTTTTATGTTACCAGGGAAATGTAAACTAAATCCACTCTGAGATACCACTACACTTTCAACAAAATGGCTAAAAGTTTAAAAGACTGATGCAGAGTAATAGGAACACTTTATTTATTTGTTTTATTTTTAGAGTTGTGGGATATATGTGAGGGTTTGCTACATAAGTAGATTGGGTGCAAGTGAAGTTTGGGCTTCTAGTGAGTTCTTTCTGCCTCTAGTAAGGGATATGGTACCCAATGGGTGATTGTGTGCCCTTTATTTTCCCCTTCCTCTATTAGTAGTGCCCAGCATCAGTTTTTTCCACCTTTGTGGTCAGGTGCCCAATGTCTAAGGATCATTTATGAGTGAGAACATGTGGTTTCAGCTTTTTGTTTCTGTTATAGTTCACTCGGAATGATGTTCTCCAACTGTATCCATGTTGCTGCAAAGGGCACGATTTTGTTCTTCTTTGTGACTATGGAGTATTCCACCATGTATAAGTACCACATTTTCTTTATCTAGTCCACTTTTGATGGGTATCTGGGTTGGTTCCATGTTTTTGCTATTGTGAATAGTGTTACAATAAACATGCTTGTGCAGGTATCTTTTTGGTAGAACAATTCATGTTCCTCTGAGTATATTCCTAGAAGTAGGATTGCTAGGTCATATGGTAACTCAACTTTTAGTTCTTTGAGAAAGTGCCACACTGCTTTCCATAATGGTTGAACTAGCTTACGTTTCCACCAACGGTGTAGAAACAAAGAAAAACACTTTATATTCTATGGGTAGGAGTTTACATTGATAAAATTCACTTTGGAAAATGGCCTAACATTGTCTTCTAAAATTGTACATTTTCATAACTACCTGGTAATTTCACTTCTAGATATATGATCAATATAAACTGACCAAAAATACATTTATAAGAATGCTCCTGGTAGCATTATTCATAATGGACACAGGCTGGAAACGACCAATATTTGGCAACAGTAAGACAGATAAATAAATTATGCATATTTATGCACTTAAACACTATATCCCAATAAACATAAATGAATTTCAGTTACATGTGACCAATTTGAAAAGAAGACAAACACAAAAGATTATATTTTATTTATTCCATTTATATGAAGATTCAAAACAGGTAAGTGGTGTTAGAAGTTAAGACAGTGAATACCCTTGGAAAGAAAGGATTTGGCAGGGACTTGAGTGGCCTTCTAAGATGCTGGGAATGTTTTCTTCCTTGACCTGAGTGATGTTTATACAGGTGTGTTCACTTTGCAATAATAAATTGACTTGTACGTGTGTAGTGTGTATATGTTATCCAGAATCTGAACCAATTCTCTCCAATGTCACTACTTACCCACTGATCCAAGTCACCATCATATCCCATCTGAATTGCTGGAATATCTTCTTGATTTTTTTCTCTGCTTTTACTCTTGATCCCCTTTTATATGGTCTCAATACAATAAACAGAATGTTTCTTTTAAGATTAAGTCAAGGAATATCATTCTGACGATAAAAGTCCTGCAATGGCTCCACATTTCACAAAGAATAACAACCAAGATCCATATGACCACCTTTACGAACTTGCATGGCATGGTTCCCAATGACCTCTGTATAGTCATCTCTTATTACTCTCCCTGCATTTTCTCTATGCCACACTGCCCACATTAGCCTTTTTGCAGCTCCTGAAACACCAGTGTGCTTCTTCCTTAGGGTCTTTGCAGTGTCATTTCTCTAGTCTGGCATGCTTTTTCTCAAGAGATCTGTGGGCTGAAGACTCCATCCAAGTTTCTTTCCACAGCGACTTTTTCCTGATGCCCTGCCTCACCATCCTATTTAAATGAGGTCTTGCCCACATCAGTGTTCCCAGTTCCTTTTACACTGCCGTCATTCTTATTTCCTATAAAATACTTATGTCCCTCTAGCATACTTGATTATCTTTATTTTTTATTCTTTTTAAAAATTTTAGAATCAGAAGGTACATGTGCCTGTTTGTTACATGAGTGTATTGTGTGATGGTAAGGTATGGGCTTCTATTGAACCTGTCACTCAAGCACGGTAGTTTCTCAATCCTTACCTTCTGCCCCTCTTTTAGGAGTCTCTAGTGTCTGTTGTTTCCATCTTTATGCCTGTGTGTACCCAGTGTTTAGTTCCCACTTGTGAGAACATAGGTCATTTGGTTTTCTGTTTTTGAATTAATTTGCATAGAATAATGGCCTCCAGCTACATCCATGTTGCTATGAGACATGATTTCATTTTCTAAAAATATGCCTGCATAGTAGTCTATGGTATATATGTCCCACATTTTCTTTATCCAATCCACTGTTGATAGGCACCTAGGTTGGTTCCATGTTTTTGCTATTGTGAATAATGCTGCAATAAACATACAAATGCAGGTATCTTTTTGGTAAAACAATTTATATTCCTTTTGATATATGCCCTTTAGTGGGATTGCTAGGTTGAATGGTAAACCTATTTTTAGTTTTTTGAGAAATCCCTAAACTGCTTTCCACAGGGGCTGAACCAGCTCCCATTAGACCAGCAGTGTATGAGTGTCTCCTTTTCTGTCTTGCCAACATCTGCTGTTTATTGGCTGATTAATGTTGGCCATTCTGACTGGTGTGAGATGGTTCCTCACTGTGGTTTTGATTTGCATTTCTCTGATTATGGGTGATGTTGAACATATTTCCATGTGTTTGTTGGCCACTTGTATGTCTTCTTATTACTTTTCTCTCCTTGTTAAGATAGAACAACACATTTATTATATGTCACTTCTGTCAGAGATCCTTGTTTTCTTCACTGATACATCTCAGGCTCTTAGACTATCACAGATGCTCAGCAGATACTTGTGAAATGAACAAATAAATGAATTTATCGAATGCCTAATACGATAAAAAATTCTACTGGGCGCAGGGAGTTTGATGCAGAGCAAAACAAGCAATAGTTCCTGTTCTCAGTGCTTTGCCAGTTTGAGAGACTGTTATCAGATGATAACATAAACAAATATTTAGTTACAAAAAGCTATAAGAGCCAAGGTTGCTTTAAGAATGTATAATTGAGCCGGGCTCAGTGGCTCAGCCTGTAATCCCGCGCCTTTGGGAGGCTGAGGTGAGTGGATTGCCTGAGCCCGCGGGTTCGAGACCTGCCTGGGCAGCGAGACCTCATCTCTACAATAAATCAAAAAATCAACTGGGCGTGGTAGTGCATGCCTGTAATTTTGGCTACTTGGAAGGCTGAGGCAGAAGGATCGCCGGAGTCCAGCAGGTCGAGGCTGCGGTGGCCGGGAGTGGCCACTGCACTCCAGTCTGGGCGACAGAGTGAGACTCCAACTCAAAAAAAAAAGAATGTATAATTGATGAGTTTTTCCTAGTCTGAAGGGGGATCAGGGAAGACTTTTCAGACTTTTTCAAATTGCTGTTTGAACTGAGATAGGATGAGAATGGTTTATCAATACAGACTTAATAGTCCTGGGGTAAGGCTCAGGTATGGACATAAAAAAAACAAAACAAAACAAAAAACCAAAAAACAACTCTTCAGTTGTTTCTAAGTTACAGGCAGAATGAAGAACCACTCTATAACATAGCTTCTCTATCTACAATGTGTATACAGCTTACCTGTGAATCTTGTTAAAGTTCACATTCAGACTCAATAAGTTAGTTGTGATACCTGGGGTTCTGCATTTCTAACAAGCTCCCCATGATCTGCTGCTTCTGTCCTGTGACTGCACTTCAGAAGCAAGGTTGTATATAGCAGGAGCCCCAAAGTTCCTTCTCTTTTAAAAATTTTTTATTTTAAAGATATGGTGTACAATTCAGGGTTAGGTATACAAATGATGATTGTACAGGTGAAGTTTGGGCCTCACTTTGGTGCCCATTTCATGGTTTGAGATCAGGTACCCTTATTGCTGAAGTGTGTTACCCACCCCCTGTTCCCCTGGCAGTTTCCCACTACTGCCAATTCGTTTATTATAGTATTATGATATTGTTCAGGGTCCACTTATGAGTGAGAACATGTGACACTGGGTTCTTTGTTTCTGTGATAGATCACTCAGTACTATAGACTCTAAATCCATCCAAGTTGCTGCAAAGGCCATAATTTTGTCCATGTTAATGACTGCATAATATTCCATTATGTATATGTACCACATTTTAAAAATCCAAACTACTTTTCATGGGCAGCTTGGTTGGTTACATGCTTTTGCTATTGTGACTAGTGCTGCAATAAGCATGCGTGTGCAGGTATTTTTTTGGTAAAATGATTAGAGTTCCTCCAGGTATCTTCCCAGAAGGGGGATTGCTGGGTCATATGGAAGGTCAATTTTAAAACTTTTAGGAATCACTAAACTGTTTTCCACAGAGGTTATACTAGTTTACACTTCCACCAACAGAGTAGAAGTGTTCCTTTTTTTGCATCCTCTCCAGCATCTGTTGTTTTCTGTTATTGATGATGGCCATCCTGACTGGAGTTAGGTTGTATCTCAGTGTAGTTTAATTTGCATTTCTTTGATGCCTAGTGAAGCTGAGCAATTTTTCATGTATCTGTTGACTGTTCATATGTCTTCTTTTGCTAAGTGTCTGTTCATATCTTTTGCCCACTTTTTAATAGGGTTGTTTGTTTTTTATTTTCAGGACGTTGGAGTTCCTAGTAGATCTTAGCTATTAGGCCTTTGTCAGATATAAAGTTGACAAATACTTTTTCCCATTCTGTGGACTGTCTCCCTACTGTCTTGGCAGTTTATTTTGCTCTGCAGAAGCTTTTCAGTTTGATGAGGTCTCACTTTTCTATCTTATCTCTATGGTATGGGCATTTGGAGTTTTGATCAAGAATTGGTTGCCTATTCCAATTTCCATTAGGATGTCTCCTGCATTTTCTAACATTCTTATAATTTGAGGTTTTATATTTATGTCTTTGATTCATTTAGAGTTGATTTTTGTGTATGGTGTTAGGTAGGGGTCTTGTTTCAGTCTTCTACATGTGGTCATCCGATTTTGCCATCACTATTTCCTGAATAAATTCTCCTCTCTCCAGTGGTTATTAGTGGAGACTTTGTTGAAGATGAGTTGGTTGAGAAATTGAGGTTTTGCTTCTGGAATCTCTGTCCTGTTCCATTGGTCTATATATCTGTTCTTTTACCAATACCAAGCTGTTTTGATTATTGTAGACTTTTAATAAAGTTTAAAGTCTGAAAGTGTGATAGTTCCTGCTTTGTTTCTTTTGCTGAGAATTATTTTGGCTATTTGTGGCTGCTTATGTTTCCATATGAATTTCTGTATTGTTGTTTCCAAGTCTGAGAAAAATCATGTTGGTAATTTAATGAGTATTGCATTAAATTTATAGTTTGCCTTGTGTAGGATGGACATCTTAACAATGTTGGGTCTTTCAATCCATGAGCGTGGAGTATTTTCCTTTTGTTTATGGCCTCTTCAATTTCTTTGAGCAATGTTTTGTAGTTTTCATTGTAAAGGTCTTTCATTTCTCTGGTTAGGAAGATAATGAGATATTTTGTTTTTTGTGAATGGGATTATGCTTTTTATTTGGTTCTCTACCTGTTTGTTGTTGATGTATAAGAATACAACTCTCTTTTGCATATTGATTTTGTGCCCTGAGACTTTGCCAAAGTCCTTTATCAGTGCAAGAAGGTTTTTGACAGATTCTCTTGGACTTTTAAGGTATGGAATTGTATTGTCAGCAAAGAGGGATAACTTGATTTCTTCTTTTCCTACTTGGTTAGCCCTGTTTGCCTTCTCATGTCTGATTTTTCTAGCTAGGACTTCAAATACTGTGTTGAAAGGAAGAGAGAAAGTGGGCAGCTTTGTCTTGTTCTGGTTTTCAGGGGAAATGCTTACAATTTTTGCCCATTTCACAATATGTTAGCTATTGGTTTATTATAGATGACTCTTACTATTTTGAGGTATGGTCTCTCTATTCCAAAGTGTTCAAGCATTTTTATCAAGAAGAGATGCTGGATTTTATCAAAAGCTTTTTCTGCATCTAATGATATAATCATACAATTCCTATTTTTACATCTGTTGATTTATTTAATTACATTTATGGTCTTATGGATGTTGAACCAGCCTGAAACCCAGGGATGAAGTCTACTTGGTCATGATGGATGATTTTTGAGTTGTGTTGTTGAATCCTATTTGCTAGGAACTTGTTGTGTATTTTTGTATCTATGTTTATCAGGGATATTGTCCTGTGGCTCTCTTTCTCTGTTGGATCTTTTTCCAGTTTGGGTATCAGTGTGATGTTAGCTTCATAAAATAATTTGGGGAGAGTACTGTCTTTCTCAATTGCCTGGAATACTTCCAATAGGTTTGGTATCAGTTCCTCTTTGTATGTTGTACAGAACTCTGCTAGACGGCTGTCTGGTTCAGGACTTTTTTTGTGGGTAGTTTTCTTATGATGAGTTGACTTCCTGGGTTGTTATTGGTCTATTTAATGTCTCAATTTCTTCTTGTTTCAACCTTAGGAGGTTGTGTCATATCCATTTTATTTAGATTTTTGAGTGTGTTTCCATGGAGGTGTGCATAGTAATCTCTGATAATTTTTTTATTTCTTTAGGGTTCATTGTGATTTGATCTTTTGCATTTCTGATTGTGTTTATTTGGGCTTTTTCTTTCTTTTTCTTGGTCAGTCTGGCTAGGGTTCTGTCAATCTTGTCTACCTTTCAAAGAACCAGCTTTTTGTTTCACTGTTTTTTTTTTTTTTTATGATATTTTTGTCTTCTATGTTCTGTATTTAGGCTTTTACTTTGGTGATCTGGATTCTTCTGCTGAAGTTAGGGTTTTGATGGTCTTGTCTTTCCAACTTCCTTAGGTGATTTGTTAGGCTCTTAACTTGTGATTTTCTTGATGTGTATTCATAAAGAAATGAATTCCTCTCTCAGTACTGCTTTCATGGTAGTCCAGTGGTTTTGGTAAGATGTTTTTTATTTTCATTTGTTTCCAGAAAACTTTTAATTTCTGCTTTAATTTCCATGTCGACCCAGGAGTTGTTCGGCATCATGCAATTTAGTGTCCATTTCTTTGTGGGTTTGGGGGTAGCTTTATTGGTGTTGATATTTATTTTTATTCCACTGTGGTCTGAGAGGGCACATGACAGTATTTAGATAATATGAAATTTGTTTATGCTTGATTTATGGCTGAGAAGTCCTTTTTCATAATGACAGTTTTTTCTAAATTATCAGCCAGTTTGCAATCCTCCCTCTTTGCTTAAGTTATATGGACTATAAATCCTGAGAATACATATTTCAACTCAGCAAAGTGGATCTTGTTCCTGTCAGGAATTTGCACTGTATAGACGGTTTAGGTGTTTTGCTGAAACAGGTAAACATGTGTGTGTCTGTGTGTATTTTATTTTCCTCTTCCTCTATGAGTTGGATTCTCCCAAAGAGCAGGAGCTGTGTCCAAGTCATCTTTGTATCCTCTGCTTAACCAGTATGCCCATAATAAATACTTAGTAAATTTCTGTTGTACAATATGGAATCTATCCAGGCAAGTCCTCCCCACCCCTACTATATCAGTAAAGATGATTTAAATTATACATTGAAATAAACCATTTATTTTTTCCTTGCCATGTATATAAGTGACATTTCTATTTATAATATACCTGAAAAAATCATTCATATAAAAAAATTAATGGTAATAGTAACTGTATAAGCACACTTCACACTGTGGAATTTCATAATATAATTTCAGCTACTAGTATTATTACTAAAACAACAATGGCAGAAAATATATTTTCAGCTGAGCTTTACAGCATTTTTAAGAACTATAGGGAGAAGTTGAGTTTTCAAAAAATAAGATACTATGACAAGCTTATTTGATGAGAATGGAATTGGACCATGGAAAGTACAGTTAATTTTTTTTCTGAGATGTGTCTTAGTTTTACAGGTTTGTTGTAAGATTTTTAAGGGCACACATCTTAACAAATAATTTTTAAAATATTACTTATTAAGTACATATTACTGGGGCTTGGGTCCACAAGAATATTAAAGATCTATGGTAATGATTAGGAAAAAGGCCAAGAGAATATCAGTATATTGATATTTACATTATGTGGAAGGATAATTTTCCCTTGAGATATCTGTTCTATATTGGCCCAAACCTCATGCACTGATTTTCTATTTAAATCACAAATGTAGTGAATTAATAGTTTAAAATTAAACATCAAAATAATACTTATTGAGTGACACTGTAGACATTTTACGTGCATCAATCATTTAAAAGTTAATAGTTATTATTAACTCAGATTTACAGGTTAGATTCTGAGGCTCAGAGAGGTTAAAATAGAAAATTATCTCTTTCTAGGATTGGAGCATATTTGAGCTACCAAATTAAGGTTGGAATAGTTCAGAGAAGCAGTGGGATGGAGCAAAGAATTTATAACTGTGGAATCAGGTAGATTCTCATCAGAATACTGAACCTGTCACTAATTTCCTCCAAATTCTTGGGTAAATCACTTAACCTCTCTGTATTGAAGTTTTCTCATCTAAAAGATGGGATAACATCACATATTCTATTTTTTTTTATTTATACTGCTTCTACCTTCCTAGGCTAGGAAGGAGGTATCAAGACCAACTGACTAAGGTAGACCTTCTAACAACAGCTTGATTTATGGCCAAGTATGTGGTCGATCTTAGAGTACATTCCATGCAGTGATGAGTAGAATGTATATTCTGTGGTCGTTGGGTGGAGTGTTCTGTAGGTATCAATTAAGTCCATTTTGTCAAGAGTCACATTGAGGTTTCATTGCTGATTTTTTTGTCCTGATCTGTTTCGGGTTGTGAGTGGGGTATTAAAGTCCCCAGCTATGATAGTGTTAGAGTCAATATCTTTCTTGAGTTTTCCTAAAAGCTTCTTTATGAAAGTTGACACTCCTATGTTGGGTGCATATATGTTTAGGATAGATATTTCTTGTTGACGAATTGAACATTTTATCATTATGTAGTGGCCTTCAGTATCTTTTTAAAATTTTGATAGCTTAAATGGTATTTTGTTAAAATTAGGACAATGACTCCTCCTTTCTTTTGTGTTCCATTCACCTGAAAATTTGTTTTCCATCCTTTTCCTTTGAGTCTGTGCATGTCCTTTCTAGTGAGATGGGTCTCTTGAAGGCAATATATTGTTGCCTGGTGATATTTTATCCATTTTGCCAATCTATGTCTTTTCAGTGGTGCATTTAGTCCATTCACATCAGGCTAATTATTGAAATGTGAGAGTTGGTCCCTATCATAAAGTTCTTATAGAGTTGTTGTTATTCCTCTTTCTTGTCTTTCTTTTGGTTTTGGGGTTGGTTCGTGTGTGTTTTACTCTTTTTCCTGTACCGTTGTGAAGAATGTTGCTGTTCTTTTTTCCTTTTCTTCTGTGTTTAGTACTTTCTTAAGTGTTTCTTGTAGAGGTGGTCTGGTGACAGCATAGGTTCTTAGGGATTGGATATCTGGGAAATATTTTAATTCTCCCTCACTGATGAAGCTTAGCTTGGCTGTGTAGGTTATTCTTGGTTGAAATTGTTTATGTTTTAGAACTTTGAAGATAGGGCTCCAAGGTCTCCTAGCCTGCAGGGTTTCTGCAGATAAATCTGCTGCTCTTCTAATGGTCTTCCATGATGGGTTATCTGGCCTTTTTGTCTTGCTGCTTTTAGGATTTTTTCTTTTATACCTACTTTGTTTAGGCAAATTATTTTGTGTCTGGAAAGTGGTCTTCTCATTTGTTGTCTTGCAGAGGTTCTCTGAGTCTCTTGTGTTTGAATTTTCATGTCACTGATGAGATGATGGAAGTTTTCTTCAAAAATCTCATGGAATGTTTGTTCCAAGGTGGCCTCTGTTTCTCTTTCTGTTTCAGAAGTCCAATTACTCTTAAGTTTGGTCTCTTGAAGTAATTGCTCATCTCTTGAAGGTCTTGTTCTGTCTTTTTAAGCTTCTTTTCTATGTTTTTGACAGTTTTAGTTAGTTCTATATTTTGGTCCTCAAGCTCTGAGATTCTTTCTTCTGTTGGCTAATTCTGCTTTCCATACTTATCAGTTTGTTATTTATTTAATTCACAGTATTCTTTATTACTGTTATCTCAGTTATCAACTCCTTCCTAATTTCTTCTTGTATCTCCTCAATTCTTTTTAATCTCTCCCTTAATGTCTTGATAGCTAGGTTTGTAGTTTGAGACCAGTCATTCTGGGGGCTCTTCATTGTTTGTATTCTGATGTCAGTTTTCTCAGTGTCTGCCCTCCCAGGGATTTGGGAGAGACTCATATTCCTCTTTTGGTTTTTCTTCAGTTGTGTAGATTTTTCTCTCTCTCCCCCTTTCCCTCTCCTTCTTTAATTCTGTTTTTAGTGGGAGGTGGGGTTGCTTTTACTTCTTTTGTTCAATCTCCTGCTCTTTCCTACCAGGATCCTCTGGCTTTGTTCACTTTTGAGTCTGAAGTGTGGGCTGGGGGTTGTACTTTTTGCAGTTTTGAGGTTTGATTAAGGGGTAAGCTGTGAATCAGAATCTATCTGCTGATCCCAGTATTCACCAACAAGTATATTGAAACACTGGAACCTATTTCCCACTGCCTTACAATCTGTCCATGCAGTGGGGTGTAGGTTTGCTCCCTGGAACAAAAGGAGGTACAAAAAAGGAAAATGATGGAAGAAGGGTGGGGATTAAGAGGAAGTCAGAAAGAGAGAAGATTGAGAGGAAAAACAGAATACATACCAACTAATGGGTGAAAGAGAGACACAAGGCCAGGAAAGAGTGAAAAACAGACACACAAACAAAATTCCGTAAAGTATACTGATAATCACACAAAGACAGTCCAAGAAAATCATGTCTTTTGATGTGTTTTTCCCCAACACAAACAGGTAGTCTAAATCAAAAAACAAGCAAAAGTAAGCAAAACAAACTGTCAAAACAATAAAATCAAAAGTCAAAATAAGAAACCAGACTAGCTTTGGAATCTTTCCTGAGTGTCTAAAGTCTTTTCAGCTCTGATCTCTAGCCTCTCCCCTTTGCTTTCATTGCAGGCTTGCTACCTGAGAGGTCTGTGATGGCTGAGTTGCCTCTGTCTGATTCAGCATAGGGGTGGGGCTTTCATTTCCTGTTTAACAACGTTACCTTAGAAACCAAGGTAGAGGCTGTTCATAGGTGGGTGAGGCAATGCAAATCTCTGGCTGGAAAATGGCCGAGGTGGTCAGTTCCTCTTTCTCAAATCCTCTGTCTCCGCTTGTCCTTTTGCTCTGCTCATTTGGGTCCGTGGGTGATCCACTATGATGTGCTGTGGTGGTGTGTCAGGCACTGGAGATCAGCGGTAAAGCTCGGTGCTGGACCTGGTGTGCCACCAGTGACCTGGGGTGGAGGAGGGAGTTGGGAATTCCCTCTTCTGGAACTGAGAGCTGAGAGTGGCTAGTCAGCACCTCCTTAAGATATATCATTCCCTTACACAACTATGGAGTCCCATGCCGTGTGCCTCAGCCAGAGTGAGAGTGGGACCGGAGCTCCAAAGGGCAGGTGGTGAGTGGTGACAGCAGCTTTAGGCCCTGTACAGGGCACTTCAGCCAGGAGTGGAGCTGGTATCTCTGAGGGGCAGCACCTATAGCCACCCTGGTTGACGGCAGCTTTAAATAGGGCTGGGTGGGGGCCCAGAACCCAGGGCGGGGAGCTGGAGCTCTAAGGAGCAAGCACCAGGCCACTGGGCTGGGAGTGCAGTCAGGGAGGGAGCTGGCAGTGACTGGGTGCTGGGCAGATCAGTGTAACCAGCAAGGGAACCCAGATCTCCACAAGGTGGTATCCAAGGGCCTCTGCAGGGTGAGATGTTGTAGCCGGGGAGGGAGCTGGGATCTCCATGGGACCATGGCCCGGGGCCACCTATGGTGGAGCAGCATCAGCTGGGGGGCCACAATAGCCAACCTTGCATGGAACCAAGGGTCTCTGGGCCTCGGACTGGTTCGACTGGTGGTGAGCAGGGGGGTAGGGGAAGGAAAGTAAGAGTCTTTTTGGGAACTCACTTTCGGAGAATCTCACAGTTCCACCTATGCCATTGCCATTTTACCAGAACTCTCGATTGCTCTGATTATTTTGAGGAACATATCTTTGATGCCTAAGTGATTGAAGATTTTTATCATGATGAGATGTTGGATTTTATTGAATGCTTTTTCTGCATTTATGAAGATAATCATGTGGTCTTTGTTTTTGCTTCTGTTTATGTGGTGAATTGTGTTTATTGATTTACATATGTTGAACCAGTCTTGCATCCCAGGAATAAATCCCACCTGAGTGATGGAAGGGATAAAGTTCTTAACTCCTTATCTCTCCCTGCTTCACTATATAAAACATCTAGGTCCATTATGTTTCTACAGAGGTTGAAATCCCCTATTTGTATGCCACACTTTTCTCTTAATAGAAATGTGTATAAGACCAAAAAATGAGGTCTAGTGATGATTTACAAATATTCATTAAGGGACGTTTTAGTACCCATATTTAAAATTTTTTTCTTTGGTACTTTGAAGATTTTTAATATCCCAAGGCATGAAAATACAGTAAAATTTGGAATGAAAGATTTTATTTATTTTTATTTACCTATCTGCCTATGAAAGTATGTATGTGACATGTATATATTTATATATCTAAGTAGGTAAGAAAAGGACAAATGTGAAGTTGAAAAAGATGAGGTGGGAAAGGAAAACCATCATGATGGCTTCCATTTAAAACTTTTTTTTTCTTTTTGAGTTGGAGTCTCACTCTGTCACTCAGACTGGAGTGCAGTGGCTGCTCCCGCCACCGCAGCCTCGACCTGCTGGGCTCCGGCGATCCTTCCGCCTCAGCCTTCCAAGTAGCTGGAATTACTAAAACTTCCGAGCCTTCCGAGTAGCTGGAATTACTAAAACTATTCTTAAAGAAATCAGTTTTGTCAAAAGGCATACAAGGAAAACAAGGACAAGGAGCTGGAAAATGATTTCCTTAAAATTATACTTAGTGTGTATCCTGTGGAAAATTGTTATGTGTTCTCAAGGGTTCTTTTTCTCTTTTTGAAGAAAGCTGATACAGAATTACAAGTTAGGAGTTCCATGTGGTCAACAGAGTCTAGTGGGTGGTGATGAAGGTGGCTAAAGTAATTCATGAAGTTGACTGGTTTTAAGATGTGTGTATTTATTTATTTTTTATTTTTTTTGAGTTGGAGTCTCACTCTGTCACCCAGACTGGAGTGCAGTGGCTGCTCTCAGCCACCACAGCCT